>NC_067158.1:50243414-50424353 GCF_903995435.1 Acomys russatus
ACAGCAATATATGTGTATATATACATATATATAGTAATGTTTTCACTATAATAAACATATATTGTTTAGTAAACTGTAATGTCAGCATACAGAAAACAAATTTCCAAAATAGTATACACTTATTTAATAGTATAATATGCTTTATTTCATCATCTTTCACAACAATGCATGATGTTTAAATCCACAAACATATTCATAAGTCACCAGTCATATATATGCATATAACCAAGTGCACAGACATATACATTTACCTGTATTATATCTGCATATACCATCATGTGATCATGCATAAACCTGTAATACAGTTCATTTTTACATTTAATTTCTCAAATACTCAGGAGCACAATATAGTAATATCTTTTTTTGCTTTATAACAAACATATAGAAGTAGTCAGGTTTGCAGAAGTTCAAAGAGTTGCTTTACATCCTCATTGTAATATTAGATATTGCCTCAATTAACATTCATATAGCTGAAGTCACTTAATAGACATGTCACTGATTATCTCCATAAGTAAAATAGTATGATGTTGAACATCACTACCATCTTTTAAATGATTTATCTCCAGCTTGGACGGAAGCACAATACCAAGTCTCTGCTGTTCTTCCTTGTGTTAGATAGAGAATCATGATTCATGTGCTATGTGAGTTGTTATCTGGTTTAAACTTAATTGATTTTATTTTAATATATGAATTCTCAAATTCCTGCTTGTAATAACAATGCTTGCCAAAAAAATAAATATATTTTCCTCTTGCCAATAAGAAAAGTCAAAATGGTATATTGATATCTCATGAGTCATTTATAAATAATACAGCAATAGCATTTCCAGCTCACACTTGAGGAAGGCGAATGCCTCGTGGACCTAAACAATAAGTTTCTCAAAAGGACTTTACAGGCTTAAGTTATAACCTTTCATTCCCATCTACTGTGTGCTCAGCCACACAACTCAATATCGTTGACAAACCTAATTTTCTAAAAAGCTTGAGGTTGTTTGTTAATACAACAATGACAGGACAATTTGCCAGGGGATACCTGTGTCCAGCGTCTCCTCTATCACTGAAACAAGGAGGAAGACAAAAATGGAAGGTATTTCTTGCCCAAACTTTCCCTTTTCTTTGCTTAATAGTTTTTTTTACTCGGAGTAAATATCATTTCAGATCTTTTATTGATTCACCAGCCCTCATATTAAAATGAAGACATTGATTTCAGTCATGCTTTGAAGTAATTAAAGGTAAGCAGAACTGCCCCCCCGGAGGGAGGAGAGAGAGAGGAGAGGCGGAGGATGAGAGAGAGAGAGAGAGAGAGAGAGAGAGAGAGAGAGAGAGAGAGAGAGAAGGTAAAATCAGACCAAAATATCAAAACAAAAATCCCATGGAAGCATACTCTTCTAATTTTAAAATAATATATCAAAATTTATTTTTCCCAAGTGCTTTTTCTAATTAAGATTTTGTTAGGATACCTAGGTTTTTCCATTTGAGATTTGTCAGTTTTATATTTATCTATGTGCCTGCCAATAAAAGTAACCTCTACTAAATATTCTGTGTCTTATTTGATAACTGTCAAGATACCCATTCTTACATGACTGAGACATCTTGCTAACATGTTTAGGGCCATAGTTTCCACTACTCTCTTAGTTCAGTTCACTCTAATTTGGGCTCTTCATGATTTATACTACTATTGAACCTGCTCACCTCAAGAACACACCTGCTTTAATTGTCTTAGTGTGTATGTGGGATTGGTGTGTGTATTTGAATGCACATGTGCGTGCAAGTGGCTCTCCTTTGCAGGCAAATGAAAAAGCTAGGGGCTTAACTTCTGATGTCACTTATTTTTACAATTGTCTTGTTTATTTTCTGTAGCAGACTATCTTACTGAACCTGAGCTTTATATTTAGGGATAGACCAGTTGGTCAGCAAGCCTTGTGTCTTAACCTAAATACCATGTTCTGAATTTTTCGATTAACATCACCATTCCTAGCTTTACATCTTTTCTAGAATCTGAACACTGATGCTCATTCTTGAAGAGTGCTGGGGCCCAGGACTGGGGTGATGTTCAGGTGTTGAAGGATTATTAATATTTAATATTGAATTTTTATTTTAATGAAATTAGCAGTTACTAATTACCCAGATTTATACCCAAATAAACACACAGAGAGACTAGGATTTGTTTAATTAGTCTATAGCACATTGCTGCACAATAATTACTCCATCCTAAATATCAATGCTAGTATAGTTTGCCCCCATTCTGATTTGCCATTTTATACTTACTTTTCACTCATATCTTAGGTCTGGTTCATTTCTCCTGGTACTTCTTAGTCCAATTCTCCTGGCTTCATTCTCTCCTTCCTCCTCTTTCTCCTCCCCTCACTGGATCAGGATGTCCCAACTTATTCTCTGTTATTGTTCAGCATTGACTAGTTGGTTTTATTGGCAACACACCGACCAAATGATAACATGTTTTCACAAACTTGAAACAGGAGATACTTAGAATAAACATCTCAATGCAATGTCAGGATAGATCCAGAGAGTTGGGTAGAGAAATCAGCATTTGTATTAACTGTGTTAAACTGTACATGACCCATAAGGACAATGTGCCAACAGTCAGGTCCTGAATAAGGGTGTAAGCAGAGCAGTGAGAGAAGAATGAGAGGAAAGGGAGGAAAAGGAGGAAAAGGAGGAAAGGGAGGTGGAGTCAGGCATGAGGGTCTGGAGGAGTTTTGCCGCCTGATTGGCAGTCAGAGTGCTAATTTATACAAAACTCATTTGGCTGGGATAGATACCTGTTGCTCTGAAACATAGATCATATCATTTTTGTGCCGGGACATGTGTTTTAACTTCCACTTGGTCATAGTTAAATCAGCATTGATAAATTCTGACAGAACCAATTATCCTTTGCAGTCATTTTTCCCTCATCAAGACCCCAACCCAACTTTTAAGAATATTGAAGTTTCAAGGGCTTAGTTTACCAAAGCATGTCAACCTGCTCCCACTCTGGTAGTGCTTGTGATTTCAAGGGCAGTAGACAACCTCAAGCCAGCCTGAGCAGATTGTTATGTCACAAGCAATGTATTGTCAACTTTTAATAGTCAGAGTTCAAGTTGTCATTAGACCCAAGAAAAGTCTTCAGGCCTAAGTTGCTGCAGTTATTATTCAATTTCTGGCACAGCACAATGTTTATATTGTATGTATTTGTGGAATTTATTTATATGTTTATCTTGGTATTATTTCGTTCCTTGGGCATACAACATCACAGTGCTTCTGTATGAGTTAACTTTTTCTAAGAAAGGGAAGTCTTAATATTTTATTCTTTTACCATTTATCCACACTGTTCTTTGTCTATCAGTATAAGAAAGAGGCATTTAATTTGATCTGCTTCCAACTTCTCTAGCCTACTAAATATTGTTCACCTTTGTATGTTTACTTTGTTTTGGTTATCTTGGGCGTGAGTAAGGACCATCCAGGGGCAGAGGTGCCAAAGGGTATCTTTGAATCAGAGTCTCATATTGAAGCATAATTATTTGAGTCACAGCCTCCAAGATGTAAGGAAGACCTTCGAGTAGGACCACATATCGTCCCAAAAGCAGGAGGGGAAGTGTGGTCAGGACATTCCTGCGGAAGCTTAGAAGCTGTACTCCTGAGAGAGAGAGCATAAATGATTTATAAGAAAAATTCCATCAATCTAATATACCCAAGTTGTGTAAGTAATAAAAGCTCCCAAGCATGTAACACATAGTGATCAAGCCAGAAAGTGGAGAACATTACTACAGTGAGTGCGTCACTGGGCTCGAATAATGCTGGAGCTTTGTCAAACAGCTACGTTGGCTTTATGACGTTCACTGTTCCTATTAGATGTGGCTGTGCCAGAAGAGTAAGCACATTGTGAACTGAGGCCTCTCTGCAGCTCAGGTCAGCTAGTCTTACATCTTTATTGTGATTATCCGTTAAGCGAATCTGATGTTTATTAGAAGATTTTCATTTGGTTGTTTTTTTTAGTTATCAGATCTTATATTTTAATAAATCATGTATCATATAGTAAATTCTTAAAATATTTTAAAAATAAGATTCTAAATTTCATACTAACTAATTGTCTTACATTATGTTATGTGATATTTTGTGAAGTGATTATTTTGATATATAGACTGAACACAGGGTCTCATATTCTCAAGGCATGCACTCTATTATTGAGATAAATTTTGAACCATTTGACATCTCTTTGTTAATCTTTAATATATATGTATATAATATATGTATAATAAATATATGTGCTTTGTTCTTAAATACTGCTGTAATATAAATAAATCACAGAATATACTAAGCTGATATATATTCATGAATTTTGAATGTTTTAAAATCAACTTATGAATATGTAACCCTACTCAAAGGGTTTGATTCTTCAATCAACTACCAATATACCTTTAGTACAGATTACAACCTGAACATATTATTTATAGGACTTGCTTAATTTATTGTCATGAATTGAATGTTCTTTTCAGTACTCTGTATACCATATCATAGTATAGCTGATAATAAGTTCAGCTCCTTAATTATGTCAACAGTTTTTCTGCCATTATGTACATAACACAAACAATATGTAGCTTTCTTTAAAGTCAATCCTTCAGTGACATGTAACAGTGGTATACATTACAAATATTCAACGAGTCAAGTAAATAATTTAAAAATATGACTATTTTGATTCATTTTTAGTGAAGTAAACTTTAATATGAAATGTAGGGCATCCAGCTGTGCATTTTGTTTTATTTTGGTGAAACAATGTGAATGTGTATCAATATACAGTTAAATACACATTACTTAATGAGTTTTTTTGGTTGTGTCATACACAGGTCATAGAAACAGAGAATTCTTAGTAAATTGTGTAAGCTATTGATTCCTGTAAGTTTGATGTAGGGTTTTGGCATAAGCTCTTTAACACTTGGTATTTGTGGACATTTAAAAATTAGCTTTGTATTGAAGGATGAATGATGCATTTTATTGCAAAATAGAAGCCTGAGGAAGTCATATTTATTGATTCTTAAAAAATTACTGGACTGTGTGTCTAGGAACACTACTCTAAGTAAAAGTCCATGCTACTGGAGGATAACAACCTGAGTTACAGTCTTCAGCAAACTTTTAAAAACTCAGAAACATACTTCTAATGTGAGCTTCTCTAATTCTAACTGTCTTAATAGGTTATAACAGATGAACAAAGGAGAATCCTGGAATCTCTAGGCTGAGATCATCTACTATGCAAATGGAAAAAGAGCACAGGGATCTTGTCTCAAGCAAGGTGAAATGAGAGGACAGATACCCAAGGATGTGCTCTGAGCTCCCCATTCATACTGCAGAGTGCTCATGAGCACCTTCACACACCATAACTTGTGCATATACACACACAACGCAAGAAAGAATATTATGGTATTAAAATTGAATTACTTCAATTTGCTTGTTTTACTTTGGCGTATTCTGCACCTTGGCGTTTACAATATATAGTTTATGCAGTTTCACTTAAAACACATTGAAAGCACTATATATGATACAACATAAGCAAAAATTGTACAAGCAGATGATATTGAAAATGCTAGTCCCTATTCCTTACTTGAACTTCCCAGAGCCTTCATATTTCTTTTGGGAAAGCAGCATATTTTCAAACATTTGCACAAGTAATGTTAGGGAAAATTGTCCAAGTAAGGGGAGAAGTAAAAAATATTTAATAAAATAAGATAAACCAAATAAAATAACTTTTTTAGGTTTTAAGTTCCAATAGTAAGATCATCCTGGAAATGTAGGCAAATAATAAAAGACAATCATTACTCTGGTGCCTCACATTTGACCATGTCCCCTGGAGGGGGAGACCTGGTGGCACTCAGAGGAAGGACAGCAAGTAGCCAAGAAGAGACTTGATACCCTATGAGAATATATAGGGGGACGTAATCCCCCTCAGGAACAGTCATAGGGGAGGGGAATAATGGGAAAATGGGGGGGGGGGAGGAATGGGAGGATACAAGGGATGGGATAAACATTGAGATGTAACAAGAATAAATTAATAAAAAAAAAACAAATCAGTAAAAAAAAAATAAAAAAAAAAAAAAAAAAAAAAAAAAAAAAAAAAAAAAAAAAAAAAAAGATCTTTCCAATAATGAATGATGAAAGTTTGAAAGAACATTGGGAGAAGATTCCGTAGTCAAGCTACTGAGAAGGAGAGACAACTAGATAAAGTTGATGTAAAAAACTGAAAGCAGGAAGTTATACTTGTCTGCTTGTATTCTTTAACTTTCATGATCGGCTGTCTGCATACTTCTAACTGAATATACCACTGACATTTCAACCTAACGTGTCTATAACCCTGCTCATTATTTTCTCTAGCCTGGCTGTAAGCCATCACTGTCAATATCATTATTCTTGCAACTCAGTAGGGAAAAAATATATTGTCATCTTTGATTTCTTTTTGTCTGTAGTCAGCCATATCTAATCCATGAATGAAACTTCCAAAGTATTATTTTTTTCAAGTGTGGCACCTACTTTCAGTTCCCTCAATCACCACCATTTTCATGTCAAAACCAATCCATTAGTAAAATCAAAATAACAGTGCTTATGCTCTCAAAGTATATATACTTATTTAAATAATAAAGACATACTTATTTAATCATGTTATTCTGAAACCCAATGTCACCTAAATTCATATTTCTAATAATATTTAGATCCTACTTAATTTAAGTCAACTTGAAGCTATTATAACATTACTTATTCTTTTATTTTCTTTTAATATCCCTATAAATCTATACGTTCCCTACTATCTATTGTGTGTTTGAAATGGAAGCCACTACAGATATTTATCCTTTTCCTGGTTAAGCCTCCTAAACCTAACATTAAAATTATAATTTATTTTAACTTTAATTGAACTGAAATTTATTTTATTTTGAGAAAATCTTCTAAGAGATATGCTTGATTTAGATCCAGAAGCCACCAAATTGTACTATATAGGTTTTATTCTGTTCAGTTTGAAGTGCACTGTACTGAATGTCAGAAATTCCCCTCTTCTTCTTCCTCGTTACCTCTTTATACCATAACTATACAACACTGGAAATAAACACATTGGGCTCATTTTGAAACTCTATCATATTTTACTGATATTCTGAAAGCTTATTTCATATGCTAAAGATTCAAAAGCAGTGATATTCACTATGGAACTCACTACAATAAATTTAATCAGGAAATTGCATTCTAAATTAAACTTGGAAATAAATTACTAAATCTTAGTACCATTGTATCAACAAAACTTATTTTTACATTTTAAAGGTAAGTTTATAATTATTTCTTTCCCTCATTCTTTCTTCTTTCTTTGTTTTAAAAGAGGATCTGCAGATAAGTTTGCAGTAGTAAGTCTTAGCTAAATGTCAGTTTTGAAATTATAGCTTTTCAACGCAGTAAATTAGATAAAATGAGGATTTCTTAGACCTAGCAATATGCATATAAACAATAATAGCTTTATTGATACAAAATCAATATACTCAAAATTCCAAATGTAGAATATAAGTTTAAAAGATTTTTGTCTGTGTTCCCAAAGCTACACACTCTTTGCTCTATTAATTTAAGGCTATTTATGTCATTAAAAAGAAATACTACAATTACCAGCAGGATTTCCCAAACCAGCTCCCCTCTAACCTTGTATATAATATTACCATATAACTTCCCCCATTCTGAATTTTCATATACATGAATCCCAGAACATGTGACACTGTATCAGGAATTGGTAGGTCGCTCCTTTGTGCCGGCTAGTTTGATTTTTGTGGTTGTTTTTTGTTTGTTTGGTTTGGTTTGGTTTGGTTTGGTTTGGTTTGGTTTGGTTTGGTTGTTGTAAGCCAATCAGAAGAACATAGTTCTTTGGTCTTCTTTTTCCAGGTGTGTCAAGCTGAAATTGACACTAGGACATTGTCTCTACTACTTATTTTACACACACGTTCTGCCAAAAAATATGTATGCAAGTTTAATAAATTATCATCTGTTTTGAACTAGGATTTTAAGAAGATTTACTTCTTCTTTTCCAAAGTATACTTAGAAATTCAAATGTCTTTTTAGATTTTCCTGCCTAAAATTTTTGTTATAATGTTTCATAAAAGTAGATGAAATATACATGTTCCTTTAAAAATATATACTTCTTTGAGAATTTGACCCAATGGTGTTTGATCATACTCAACTATGTCTTTCCCGATTATTCCTAGATCTACATTGCCAGATAGCCCATAGATAGTGGTAGGATCTCATTCTCCATGCCTGCTCCCTATGCTGGAGTTTGGTCTGGCTTAGGCTTAAGCAGGTCTTATGCATGCCACCTTCACTTCCAGGATTTCACAAGTACAGCTTCTTGGATGCATTCAGAAGGTAGTGTGTTCTTACTGTCATTTACATTTTTGGATATTGTACTTTTTGAAACACTTTTTCCACAAGTCTTCCTGATCCTTGGGGGAAGATGTACAGTTTATATGATCCATAGAGGCCTAAATATTATGAGAGTGACCTACTAGATGATGGAAACAATGATTATATAGGTCCTAGGCCCCAGACCTATTATTATTATTATTATTATTATTATTATTATTATTATTATTATTATTATTATACTATTGAGCGTAGATGAAAGGCCAGTTTTTGGATTCACATATGTCTTATCATAATATATTTATGTAATTTACTGTTCTTGAACAGAATGCACATTTCAGTTACATTTCAGCCTATCACATAGTTCAAGCATTTTAATAACTTTCTGGTTTTCATCCTATTATTTCTGTGCATTGTTGAAAGGTTGGTATTGATATTGTGAGCTTTATTTTCCAATTTGAGAACTCACATTTCATTTTTAATGTGGCTGTCAACATGTTTTGAAGGTGGGACACTGAACCTATCCTTACAGTTCTATAAAGTAAGTCATATTTGGAATATGATACATTAGACAATTCTGCAGTTACTATAGGTCCCAGTTGATGACTCCACAGCACTTAATTAGTGGCCATAGTTAGTGTTTCCCTTATTATTTATGTTTTTCTTCTGCTGATCTGTAACCCAAGCCTTTTGCACATGATGAAAGCATTCTATACACTCATACACATAAAATAAAATATAAATATTTTTAAATATATAAAAGAAATTGTTTAGACAAACAGCAGTTTCTTACTTTTCTTCTGTTCTGACAATTGAACTGAACAACGTCTATTTTATTTTTGTTAATAGGATAATGATGTGAGCTTATTGTTTTTAAATTATCTATATTATTAGTAGGCCCAGCTAGGAATCAATTAAGACACGGACACTTGTTATGTTTTCAAATAGCCTTAGTTATCCTGGGGCAGGGTAAATATCAATCCTCTAAACTACCTCCCATAGTAGGGCAGGCATGGGATACCTGCCACAATCCCATGCCATCTGCTTTTTTTTTTTTTTTTTTATTAATTTATTCTTGTTACATCTCAATGTTCATCCCATCCCTTGTATCCTCCCATTCTTCCCTCCCTCCCATTTTCCCATTATTCCCCTCCCCTATGACTGTTCCTGAGGGGGATTACCTCCCCCTGTATATTCTCATAGGGTATCAAGTCTCTTCTTGGCAACCTGCTGTCCTTCCTCTGAGTGCCACCAGGTCTCCCCGTCCAGGGGACATGGTCAAATGTGAGGCACCAGAGTACGTGAGAAAGTCATATCACACTCTCCACTCAACTGTGGAGAATATTCTGACCATTGGCTAGATCTGGGAAGGGGTTTAAAGTTTACCTCCTGTATTGTCCTTGGCTGGTGCCTTAGTTTGAGCGGGACCCCTGGGCCCAAACCTGCCTATCATATTGTTCTACTTGTAGGTTTCTATGACCTTCTGTATCCTTTTATTTTGCTATTCTCCCATGCGTCTCTGCCATCTGCTTTTAATAACTTTTATCAAGCTATCTCCTGTCCATAATCCCAAATACTAGCTAATGTTCTTTATCTGGGCCGGATACTCCATCCATGCGAGCCATGTGCTTCTCTTTCATCTAACCCATGGCGGCCTTCCTCTCCTCTCCTCTCCTCTCCTTTCCTCTCCTCTCCTCCCCCTCCCCTCTCCTCTCCTCTCCTCTCCTCCCCCTCCCCTCTTTTCTCCTCTCCTCTCCTCCCCTCCCCTCTCCTCCCCTCCCCTCTCCTCCCCTCTCCTTTCCTCTCCTCTCCCTCTCCTCTCCTCAAGATCACTCTCCCTTGTCTTCATGGCAATATCCCTCTCTCTCCTAGCCCCACCTACCTCCTTTGCCCTGCCCAGGTGTAATGGCCTTCTATAAATCAAAAGGTGCATCACAGAGACAGCAAACAGTAATAATCATCAAAATATATCAGACCATCCCCCAACATATGAGTGCCTGGTACAAATATAAACATTAACCCATACATAACATATTTGTGAAAAGTCACATGATTTTCATTAACAGTATTACACTTTTGTAAAAACTTATGGCCCGTATTAACATCAATTCACAAATATCACTGCGAAATGGTAAACTTGACTGCTCTATATCTTGTTACAGACTATATGTAACACATAATAGTGCCATATTATTCTATGACACATTTCCTTTTAATGAAAAATTCGTCAAATGATTAAATTTCAAAGAATATGACAAAAATGCACAGTTCATATTAAGTACAATGAAGGCTTTTGCTCAGTTCACACAGCTCTCCCTCTTAATCTCCTTTTGTTCCAAAAATCATCATGCTGTTTTTTTTAAAAGAGGATTTTAAAGATAGACAGACTAGGATAGAGATAAGTAAACATAGGCTAAGGAAGTGAAAAAATACTCACCTCTGGGGCATCCAATTATTTTCACTGTGGGATAACCTTTTGCAGCCCTGTGTAGACCCTTCAAAACAATGTTTTTTACTGCACAGTTCTACATAAGTGCTTTTAGTTTTTTTCAGTTTATGAAGCAATGAAAATAAAGAGAACATATGGCCTCAAACAAACTTTAGTTTTCAAATTCTTAAGAATAAACTGCCCCTGGGAAATGTTTTCTGCTTTGTAATAATTGTACTTTTTTAACTCTTCAACTGTAAGGTATTGTATGCTACTTGATCTAAATAATTTATATTTTAGTACACATATTTATGTGGAAAAGAAACAAATATTATTCATGGTACTTTTTTACTTCACACCAATGCACGTTATTTCATTGAGAAAAAAATGACTGTCCTAAAACATAATTGAGCACCCATTCTAGAAATTTACACATCTGATTTTCCTAAAGTTACACCTTGAGCATTAAATATGAGATTTCAAGAAGTCAAGACCTCCACTAGTATAATCTCTTCAGAGTTATATTTTTTGGGAAGAACCAACTGCAGGGTTATGAAAATGAATTTTTACATATATTGGTACCAGAGAATAAAGACACACATTGACAGACATATTTTCTATATTAGTTATAAATTTTACTTCATGTTAAATGTTTTCAGAGACATGACAATTCTTAAATAGTTGCCATTTAAATATTTTAGTAATGAGTAGCACAAGCCAGGAGTCCTGACTCTCTGAAGGAGTCTTTCTTTAGTGCCTATAAAAACATTTATCACTTATGTCCTTCTATAGAAACGCTTCTAATTTGCATTGCTTTTCTTCACACAGTATGATGCCAAATTCTGAGTTTGCTCCCTCTCTTCTCTCTTCTTTCAGTCTCTCTCCCTCTGAGGGTGTCTCTGTTTCTCTCTCTTTCTCTATTGACCATACTATGCAGTAGCAAGGTATTTGATGCTCACTAAGTTTTCTGAAACAGTAATTCCACCTTCAAAATATTTCATTAGAATCTTTGATAGTTATGTTTAATAGATATTTTAGACTGAATGTCTTAGTGACTAAACTTGCAAACCAAGGACAATAAAAAAACAGCACAAACTGCAGCCAACATCCAAAACCTAGTAGGTCCGTTATCCCCATAACTTAAAACACAAATGCTGAACATATAAAGTTCCCAGGAGAGTAATGATATTCACGACATGTGCTCCAAATCAATGAGGTCCTAAAGCTAATAATTCAGTGTTTTGCAGTTGTCTTCTTTTATTTTTATTGTTTTATTTTTATTTATTCATTTATGTTATTGGTTTTTTTTTAATTCCTCTCTCACACATTAATACTGACTGCAAGTTTTCATCCTGAGAAACCCTAAGGCTCTCCCCACCTTGCCTCTCCTTCAGATATACTCTTCTATTTCCCTTATTAAAAAAAAAAAAGAATAAAAGAAAAAGAAAAGCAGGCTTCCCAGAGTATCCATCAAACATGTCTGCTTAGTGTTTGGCTGTGGGTTTCTGCCTCTACTCCCATCAGTAAATGATGTCTCTCTGATTTCAACTGGGCTAGGCACCCATCTATGAGTATAGAAGAATAGTGTTTGGAATCATTTCATTGACTTTTTCAAGTACATTAATGATTGGTTCCATCCTGGATCTTTGGGCTTTCTTGCCTCCGGTTCCTAGCCATCCAGGCAGTGTCAGGTGTGGGCCCTCTCTCCTGACTTGGATCTCCAGTTTGACCAGGCATTCTTGGTCACTCCCATAGGTACTGCACCACCATCATCCCAACACACCTTGCTGGCAGGACAGTGATTAGGTTGATATCCCAGCTCCACTTCTTGGTTATAGAATAGACAGTTCAGACTCCATATCCCCCATTAATAAGAGATTTCCCTAGGGTCACATCCTTACATTCCGTGGAGTTTCCACTGCAATAAGTTTTTATATTACCTTCCCAAATCCCGCTCCCTCCCAATTTCAGTTGTCTTAGTTTCTCCTACCCTACACCCACCTGATCCCTCCTATTGAAATCCTCATCCAATGCCAGTCCACCTGCAAAACCGATTCTATTTCCCCTTTCCAGTGATGCCCCCACTTCTTGCCTCGCCTCTCAGTGTCTGTGAATTCTAACACTATTATCCTGAGTAAAGTAACCCAGACCCAGAAAGACAAACATGGTTTGTATTCACTTATAAGTGGGAGTTTCAGTTAAGTAAAGCAGTGGCTCCTTATAAAGGCAAGATGAGAAAAGGGATATCACTTAACTCAAAAAACTCTCTGTAGTACAAATAAAATAACGAAAGACCTTCAAAAGGTTTCAAATGGAGAATAAATTATTTACATTAAGACTAATTCTAAATATTACTTGGTTACCAATTGAGTTTTGAAAGTTGATGTCATCATATGCTAATGAGTAAATAGAAGAAAGCTACCCAGAAACTGTGTCTGTCTGGGGAATTGCAAAATGCATAGAGCATACAGTAATTTTCATGGTCATTGTAAATATTAAGTGAGATAAAAATCATTGTAGCAGTTTAATTCTACTTCATAGCCAAAGTATGTACATTGTAGTTTTGAAACATTATTTTTACAAAGGTCACTGATGTTGGCACCCACCCTTGAACTACAAATTTATATAGCTAAGTATTTAAGGAGGATACTGAAAATTAACACATTTGCCTCTGAAAATGTTTAGAAAACAAAAAGTTCTTACATTTGTACTGTTTACATATTGGTAGAAACTAAGCAAATTAATAGTATATATGCTATACAATCTTTCTACCATATTTATATTTCCCATGTTATTCTCTTAAACCTGTAGTGCAAAAAAAAATGTTTTTACCCATTTAAGTTTTCTGAATTTTTCAAAAAATGAATTAATTCCCATCAAAATTCCAAGACAATTCTTTACAGACCTTGAACGATCAATTCATAGCTTCATATGGAAAAACAAAAACAAAAAACAGAATAGCTATTCTTGTACAGTAAAATATCTTCTGGAGGAATCTCCATACTAGATGGCAAGCTGCACTACAGAGCAACAGTAAGAAAAACAGCGTGGCACTGGCATCGGGGTGATCAGTTTTTCAGCGTGGCACTGGCATCGGGGTGATCAGTTTTTCAGCGTGGCACTGGCATCGGGGTGATCAGTTTTTCAGCGTGGCACTGGCATCGGGGTGATCAGTTTTTCAGTGTGGCACTGGCATCGGGGTGATCAGTTTTTTAACATTTTATTCTGAACTAATTTGACTTCAAGTTGCATAAAAAGGACAAATATTCTTCATAGCTCCTAAGCATCACTCATGTACCATATCTGAAACAATTTTTATACAATATATATTGACTGTTTTCTTCTTCCTCATTTCCTCAAAGGTCCTCACAACCTCCCTAACTACCTAGTTTTATGTTCTTTTGCTCTCTTGATCACACTTTAAAAGCAAACAACTAACAAGACATACAAAAAAATGTGTTGGTCCTTTGCCCTTTGCTGACTGTTTTGATTTTTGGTTTTGTGTGTTTTTTGTTTATTTGTTTGTTCTCTCTCTCTCTCTCTCTCTCTCTCTCTCTCTCTCTCTCTCTCTCTCTCTCTCTCTCTTTGTTGTTGTTTTTTGGTATGTCTTGTTAGTTGTTTTTATCATTAATCTTAGTGAATAAAAATCTAGCTCTTCAACTATTGACTGTCTTTATTTAACCAAGTACAGTTGGTAACCTGGCCTTTTACAAGTCCAAGACTTCTCTTTGCCTCCCCCACTGGAAGGGACAAAGACTCCCATTGTCTCAACTAGGCTAAACTCAAGGTGACCCTGAGCTCCCTCAAGCTAGGGGATCTGACTGGAAAGCTCCCTCACTGCCTAGGAAGCCTTCCTCATGGCCAGTTCTGCAGATAGAGTCTTCCTTAGCTAGCCTCCAGATGGCTGAAAAAAAAACTCTATGACCAGATCTCAGCCCAGCCTCCCAGAGAAAGGAGCCCACAGAACCAGACACTGATGCTGGGTCAGACCTGACGGGATTCATTCCTCTCAGGATGCTGGATGCTGACATCCTGTATCCTTCATGTTCCAGCCCCAGGCTGTTTAGTTCTTGTTCCTCATCAGAACAGGACAGCTGCAAAGAAAGCTTCCAATCCCAATTGGTCCATCATTTCAGACTGTCCCGCACAGGACTCCTATTAAGTCTGGAATTTCTGAACTTTTAGAAACTTAACCAGAAATGTTATTCCTGACTTGCTTAACCATTTTCCCTAATTTTATTTGGGTCCCTACAAAGTTATTATTTGCCCCAAATAAACCAGAAGAAATCTTAAAAGAATGATGCCCCATTTTCTCTACAAGTGGGTGGGTAGGATTTTGATGGTTTCTTGAGCTACAGATGTTTATTTTCATTGGGAGTTTTTATAAGTTATTATTTGTATTATTCAGAGAGAAAACAAGGTTGGATTAAGGGATATCTCTCTTTTCTTTTTTCTTTCTTTCATAGGTATGGAGATAGTGTTTGCGAAGAAAGAAGGGGGTATATAGAACTAAATAGGAACAATAGAACAAAAAGTAGGTTATTGACTCTACTTCTCAATGTAAGGTCTTAATCGCTACTCACAAATCAGGTTATTTTTAATTTATTGGTATAGAATTTTTTATATTGATGTAAAATAAGTTTAGTTTTGATATATTGGTATAGAATTCAAATTTAAGATTATTCTTCACACATTATATATTTCAACAGTAATACAAGGTATTGTACCCATAAAAATCAATTATAATACAAGGTTTACTTCCAATACTTCGAAAGTGCTATTGAAGGCTGTTTAGGATAAGTAATTAATACAAGCTAATTGTTATTTGATCAAATTATGGTCATGTCAATTACTAGTCTATTTTTATCACAGGAATACAAAACTTAGGCTTAACAGATAGATATGATTCTATAGCTATATAAGGTAAAATAGTTAAATAAGGTCTTCAAAAGCCCCAGAGGACTACAGAATATGGCAATTATAGATGTTTTTATTATCTTAAAAATTCTTTGACAATAAGACACATTATTTCTGGCAACACCCAGACTATCTCAAAGAAGATGATGAGCACCAAAGAACCTCCTTATGAAGATGGCTTCAAATGAGGCAATCTGGACACTGGGGAAAATGTCCTCATATCTGCCATAAACAGAATTCTGCCTAAAAACAGGCAAGGTTGGATTCAGGCAGAGTCGATGGCCAAATTCTGCCAAGGCAGGGTAAGCAGGTCCTCATTAGTTCCTGCCTCACAAATATGTCTTCAAATATACTGGACCAGAAGGCAGAAGATGATGCTTCACAGTTATAGAGAATTTGGGTGACTGTTCAGGCAGCAAACTGTCTCTGTTATTTTTTTATTTTGGAAGCTTGTTACCTGCACTTCTGGTTTATTCAGGTAACTAAGTTTTATTCCTTCTCAAGTCTCTGATGCCTTTGAATACCAGATAGTTTAGTCTTATTATTATGCTTATTTATTTAGGGGTTAAGATGTTTTTAGGTCTAGATAGATGTTTTAAGTTGATAGAGATGAGATATGCTAAATATTGATTTTCAATTCAATTTAATTTTCGATGTACCAAGGAAGTAAAGATATTTTCTCAAGCAACTAAGAAAAAAAACCACTATGAATGTAACATTTATATAATTCCTGATTGTTTCATGGTTCTTCTTGCTGTATGTAGTTATTTTATTTATATGTAATAATATAAACGCATATGTAGAAAAAGAAATATAATAGAAAATTTGCTTTAAAATGTGAATTGACTAAATCATCAATGAATCATATTCTAGTAAGCTGCATTAAGTGATTTGTGAGTGGTTGAACATGCACATATGCAGAGGTAATATCTAACTATTTATTTATCTTTCATAGGTAGGGGCAGATTATAGAGCTGTGCACATGAGTAATGAAACTCAAGTTATATTTGTAGTCATATTTTAACTTTGTATTTTGACTGAAAGTTTCATTGACGTGACCATTCTAGTCTTGGTATTGAAATTCTACCGTTTCAGACTTTCACATATCTGGGCTTTTGATACCATTTTTTCATATGTTTCTTATGAGTTTACAAATACAAATTAAAAAATGACAAAAGATACTGCTGTACAAAGATTAAATGTCAAAATTTGGCTTAAGTTATAGACATTGATGACAAAGAGAAATTAGTGACAATCCTGTTATAAAATTCTAACAGAAATCAGTTATTCTTATATATTATATACATTTCAATATGAAAATTAGTGAGTGACTTTTGGGAAAAATTAAGAATTCTATTACACAATATGGAAATACAGTGAAGAAACACTAGTTTTAGATGTTTCAGGATTACTTTTAGCTTAAATATATATTTATTTTATTGTTTGAGATACCATTACATACCTTTTATAAATGAAGAATATTATTTTTGGTTCAAGTACCATGAACACAATTTATTGTTAAAAAATTGTCTTTCTGACATTTAGAAGACAACTCTTCTATATGATGCTTCCAGTTTCCTATGCTATCGTCTTAAAATGGGGACAAGTTTTCATGTAGCAATGTTTTTTTTTCTTACACAGTTTCAACAAATTATCAATGGTGATGGTACAAGTTTTTATACTTGTTGAGAATGTCTGTGGTCAAAAGACTGATAAGAATGTTACTACCCTGACATTGCAAAATCAATAACCTCCCCATGACAAAGTTTTGTTGAAATGAAAGACATTTTTGAGCACATGGATCCTCACCGTGTCTTGTGAACTGCATCAGAGTTAGATTCACAATCTCAATCCATATGCTGCATAGTATTTGTGCCAAACCTTGCTTGTAAAGTAATTAATGAGCATATGTCTTCACCAAATTAGATTTAATTATTTAAGTATAATACTTAATTTTATCTTAAAGATTTTCTGTGTACTGCATTTTGAAGTACTGAAGATAATTATTTTCAATATAGCATCTAGTCAAGATTTTAAATGGACTGTTATTTTCAGTTTATTATATCTTAATGATCCTGATGAAGCATCAGTATTGGAACAGACATGTATTTAACATAATAAATTTATCTCTTCATATTACAGCATTTTACAATAAAATATTGCCCCCTTTTTCACATCAAGATATTTAAATTTTCACTCACATGGCATTTAAATTTGTGGATTGGTTGGACAGACCTCCTTCTAAACTTTGATAAATAAGGAGCAACACACTATACAAACAACTTCCTTAAGCCTCCACAGCAGTAAGTAGATCATTCTTTTCTGCTACCTGGGGAAAAGTAACTTGAAAAAGCTCTAAAATATGATCAACTTGCCAGGTGAGATTGACAAACTCTTCCCTTTTAGAATGTAATAGTGTTAATATTTAAGATCGTTTAGGTTTTCAGGACCTATGAAGCCCTTCACATCAAAGTGTCTCAACAATATATTAGGACAATAATATCATGAAATATATATATATATATATATATATATATATGTATATATATATATGTGTGTGTATATATAATATCATGGAGTAAATAAATGTTGCAAAGTGAAGGCAGAGTAAATATTTATTTATCCCATCATTGAACTTATATTAGAGTATAAGTTTAATTGCTTAATCAGTCATCTTTTCCCTATGGTCATTGTGACTGCAGTACAAAACGTTGTACCTTCCACACTCTTTGGAAACCTTACAGTTACGTTAGAATTACAGGATCTATGTGATTGCTTGGATCAAGTTAGAAGAATTCAGAAATTTGGGGGACAAATTCCCTTTACACTCTAGTTAATAAGCATCTATGTCTATAGACATTTATAAAAAGGCTTCAATTTAAACTAATGCAATGTCTTACATATGTCCACTCATTATTCTTGTCTTTCTTCAGTTTAATATTCCTGCTAGCTTCTTTCTTTATATCCACTATTTGAGAAAAAATCATGTTAAATGAAAATGTAGAAATACACAACACATCTTCCGCAAGTAGCAAAATATTATAAAGGGATAACTCTAAAACATATAAATAACTCAAAACATTTAACACTAGCAAACAAAATAACCCAATTAAAAAATGGACAACATCACTAAGCAGAGATCTCACAAAAGAGGAATCTTGAATGACCAAAAAGCAATTACTGAAATGTTCAATGTTTTAGTCATCAGAAAAATGCAAATCACAGAGACCCTGAGATTCCATCCTACACCTATCAAACGGATAAGATAAAAAACTCAAGTGACAGCAAATGCTGACAAGGATGTGGAGAAAGGGGAACACTCCTTCTTTGCTTGTGGTAGAGCAAACTGGTACAACCACTTTGTAAATCAATCTGGCTCTTTCTCAGAAAACTGAAAATAGTTCTACCTCAAGGCGCAACCATATCAATCCTGGGTATACCACTCAAAAAGTTTCTCCCCCATACAACAATTACACTTGCTCAACTATTTTTATAGCAGCTTTATTCATAATAGTCATAATCTAGAAACAACTTAGATGTTTTTAGCATTTAATTTCATTCAACACACTACTATACTTCTGGAGGTTTCCTTTAAAACTCTAGTCTAATCCTCTGTAACCCTAAAAAGCTTACATTCTGCCTGACCCCACCCAACTAATGTTTGCTTTTAATATATATTATCTTCAGCAATATTGTCTTGCCTTCAAAATCTAAAGTAACGAACAGCAAAGACAATACCCTTAATACTTCAGAAGTCCAGGGGTCCCAGGACTCCAAAAATGTAACCAATTCATGGCACTGGGCCTTTTGTGTGATAGCCTGTTGTGTTTAGTATGGACATAGTGGGCTGTTATACAATTACTGCATTTTTATTCTGTATGCAATAAGCTTTGATAGCACTAGTTTTCCCTTTCTCCTTCTCTCTCTCTCTCTCTCTCTCTCTCTCTCTCTGTCCCTCTCTGTCTCTCTTTGTCTCTGTCTCTGTCTCTCTGTCTCTGTCTCTGTCTCTGTCTCTCTCTCTCGTGTGTGTGTGTGTGTGTGTGTGTGTTTGTGTGTGTGTCTGTTTTCTTTCGAGATATGGTTTATCTGTGTAGCCTTGGCTGTCCTGAACTCACTTTGTAGACCAAGCTACCCTCAAATTCACAGCATTTGCCTGCCTCTGCCTCCCTGAGTGTTAGAATTACAGACTTGTTCCACTATGCCCAGTTCCATCTGTAGTTTTTATAGGTCAAATCTCCTCCTCCATATGCCTTCTTGCACCTTGCATCTGATATAAACAAAGCATGTGAAATGAATATCTTTGATTCTGGGTTAGCTCAATCAGATTCATTGTTTCCACTGTGTAAATATACAACATTTTCAATATCCTTTCATGAGTTGATGGGCATTTAGGCTGTTTCTATTCCATGGTTATTGTGAGGAAAATATCAAGACCAGTGATCTCGGGAGCAGGATCCGGAAACCTTGGCAGTGGTTCAACCACACTAATGCTGTGACCATTTGCTCCTCATGATGCAGTGAACCCTGACTATAAGATTATTCTCATACTGTAATTTTTCTGGAGACTGAGCAGTGTCTCAGTTCCTAAGGGAATCTAAAATACGTGTTTTCTGATGGTCACGACCCACATGATGTAAACCATTGCCTTATAGAATGCAAAAAGAGTGGTATAGTTGAGTGGTAGATCACGGTGGATTCAATCTCGTATTGACAGGAAAATTTCATCCTTACTGGCTGGCTTTCATACTGCTGGAAGGCTCTATGTACAATACCTGAAAAGAAAATTAATCATCAATTCCTTCCAGCTGTGAACACTCTGCGCTACAATAATGAGCTACTGGGGCAACTGTGACATAAACATCAAGGAATTAAGCAACCACTTTCAGATTTAAGTCCAGAGACACAAGATAAAACTAATACCTGCCATATGAGAGACACTAAGAGAGAACGTATTATTCAGTTAAATGGTAACAATATTAAACAGATTCCTAATGACTTTTCTTAAACCCACAGGTCAATGCATGTCTCAGACCTCATTAGAAGTTGCAAATCCATGTCTGTCAATAAGATTATCCAGAAAATCTATTTTCTTCCCTGTTTTGTTTGTTTGTTTGAGGTTTTTTTTTTTTTTTTTTTTTTTTTTTTTTTTTTTTTTGCTCCTTTAAGGCTTTTGAGTTTTCAGAGGACATTAAGCTTCACACCAAATTTTCCAGATGTATTATTTCAAATATAAACAGTCTTAAGATTCCAATAAAATTTGGATAATTAAGATATTTAAAATGTTTATTTTAGATAAACATAACTATGAAAAGTGTAAGGACAACTATAATTTTCAATGTTTCCAACAGAAAATGACTAATGATGAGCCATCATTAAAGTTTTTCATGAATGTATTACTATGATTCAAATATCTGAATGTATGGATTTGGGATAAATATTGCATGTCATACCTATAATTTTATCTTAATAATATAATTTTCATATGTTTTCACATATAAGTTCTTGGCTTTTTATAATAATAGTCATTTCTAGGTAACATGTTTAAAATTAAGAATGAAGATTTTAATTTTTATATCACAAAAGATTTTTAAAGATAGATGTGTAGAGATACAGTACAAGAATCAAGTTTAAATTTTGATAAAATATAAATGAAAATATAACATTTTATGAAAGTAGCAAATAACATTTTGAATAAAGTCAATTATGCTTTGAGATTCAGGTTGTTATTGAAAAAGCACTATAGTTAAGCTTGGTTGTAAAAAAATTACACAACTTTTAAGAAGTGAATAATTATGTGCTCAAAGTTTGCTTGCTTGGGACACAGTGTATGATGTATTTTAATCAAATATTTGGGTTGAAGTTTGTTTATAAAGATGCTTATTGCTTTAAAATGGATTTGTAATAAAAAAACTTAAAAATCACATATTAAATTATTATTTTGGTCCAATAAGAGCACTCAGTGGGCATAAAGAAAGCCTTTGCTGCCACATCTAAGAACTTGGTATCAATACCTGAAGTTTTCAAGTATAAAAAGAGAGCCTATTCTAAAAATTGTCCTCTGACCCTCACACTCTACACTTAGATATACAAGCATACATGAGTAAATTCAGAAGTGAAATTAGAATTTATTTATAAAAGATTATTTAAAATCATTTAGAAATATTATAACCACATTAGCATTCATAAGGTAGTACACCTGTCAGCTAATTATTTTACTTATTATTATATGTATACATACAGAATGAGAACCAGAGAAATTAATGTAAAACATGTGTATTTAATTCCAATTCATTTCTCTTTCTCTTATGATATGGCCTTAATTTTTCTTCAAAATAATAGAATTTAAATTATGGAAATACTATTTTTATAAAAACTAAACTTTTCTGCTTAACATTCCAATTCAAAATTCCAAACATAAAAGGGCTATTTGATTTGGTTCGATTTTTCTCAGAGATGGTTTAATTGTCTATGGCTAACATTTCCCTATCTTTGACAAACCTTTTCCTCTTAGCACAGTTGAAGTATAGTGAATAATTTCTTTAATTTTTTACACATTAAAGTCCAAGGTTTCCTTGTGAGCTTTACAAAGCCGCCAAACTTTATAAACATAAGAATTACTTCCACATTAAAGTACTGAACACAGCAGGGCAGTACTGAAGGCCCACGGAATGACTCAGATACTGAATTGAAATGGAATACTCCCCCCCAGGTGATTTAGAAAATGTCATAATCTTTTCAATATGATGAACTGAACAGGCTTACAGAGATCAAGGTAAAAGCCAGTGAGGAGGCTAAAAGGTACAATCATCACAATTTGAACTTTTAATCTGAAAGACCTTCAATTTTCTCTCCCATTGGCTTCCACGGGAAAGCTTAACTATAGGATTCACCTAATTCCAGATCAACTATTTGAGGGCATCTTAAAAGCACTATCAAGCATGAGGGATCATGAGAGAAGTTAAGAGACTTAGGCATTCAAAGTCTCCTGATGCTGCATCATAGATGCTAACTTTTAAGTACTTCATTCCTGAAATATAAGGAAAGGCCCTTTAAAATGATAGCCAATAAACACTGAAGTGTTAAAATCAGTCAGCCTTACAGGTTTGAATCAGTGTGAATAAGACTGAGAAGACAAATGTAGGAAATTAGAGTGGATTGTTACAGCTGCTGCAATGCTGACCACCACCATCTCTTGGGAACAAAAAACTCAGCAAGTCAAATGACACAGTGAAACACAGCAGCTTTTCAATGGACCTAGAGAAAGGGTTGCATGTTAGTCTTAGAAACACAACAGGCAGTAGTGATTGACAAAAATGTCCCTTCACAAAACGTAAAAGAGCTCCCTCTGAAGCACAGAACATGTACAGAATGATAGAAAGCAATTTCACTGAGCTGTCGGAGACATGGGGTACTCTGTAAATGATGAGCTAGGGAGAACTAGGAGAGCTTGTTCATATAGCTAATATAAACTTTGACGCTGCGAATGTGGGAGACTGTGTCAATCACAAATGAAACACGGAAAATGCATTTGATCAAATAAAAAAGATGGTTTTAGGAAACACTTTCCGCCAGGGCAATATCATAACACAGACTTGATATTAAGCTATAGGTTATCATGAAAATTAATTTGAGTTTCTAGCTAAAAAAAAAAAAAGTTCAAAAAATATTACCTGTGTTATTTTCTTGAAGAACACAAACTTGGTGTTCTAGAAACCACACAGCTATAGAGAATCCAGACAACATAAAGGCCCAGATTAAAGTCTCAGAAGAGTGAAATAAAAATAACAGCACATTTTAGTAATAAAGCCATAAAACCAATATTTTAAAGTTCACTGCAAGATGTTTTCTTGAGACTAGCACTCTTGTATACAATGTATTTATAGATCATAATCATTCCACACTATCCTCTAGCATGCTCCACTCACTCCCACCCCTCTTTTTCTTTCCAGACAGGCCCTCTCGGACCCTTATTCCCTCTTTTCCTTTCATTTTCCTCTTTGTTAGGCTGCATGCCAGCAGTCACAGATTCATTGTGTTAATGATTGCAGCAGTCATGTCAATCCAACTGACAAGGCCCATGACACTCTTCTCTGTCCTGTGGCACTGAAAGCCATTTCAGCCTCTCTTCTGTGAGAGTCCCTAGTTCTCACAAGTGTTCAATAAGTGTGGTTCTAGTGAACAGGCCCTCAGCAATCACTTATTCTCAGCAATTTGGCCAATTGTAATAACACATTGCTGAAAGATTCTTCTCTCATCACAGCTGAGAGCTGTACTACGCTATGATTATAAAGATACGTTACTTACAGTCAGTTTAAAATGCAGTTCCATTTGCCACAACTGTAGTGGCCTCTTCACTCGTAAGACTATGACCTTCTTCACCCTTAGCTTTCCAGAAGTTCTATGGTGTCAGGTTTAAACTACCTCTTGTGAATCAGGCCTGAACTCCAATTCTGAAGTGGTTGGTTACCTCCAGTTCATTCATTCCACTAGTCTACCAGTTGATGTACCCTTACAGGCGTTCTTTGTTTCAGCACAAAAGGTCTGAATTTGGGTGAGTTTGTGAGCAGTCCTACTTCCTCTTCAAAGCTCTCCTCCCGTAATGTCCCTAGCTTCTATTTTCATGTTACTTGAGTCTTATGAATCTTCCCTTCCAGATTTCTTTCCACTTTGCCACCTCTCATGTCTGATTTATTCCTAGTTAGCCTCTTTATCATATATTTACCTTAAACACAACAGTTTTTTTTAAATCAATAAATCTATAGAGAACAAGAAATCGATCATGTGCCAAGTTCTAACGGATATATGTATAACACAATTAATGCAACTAAGACACAGAGCACATTGTATAAGAGGGAGCAAATAGATTGTAAGAGACAGAGGAAAGGAAGTTTGGTGTGAGACTGTGTCTCCCCAGAAATGTCAGAAGCTAAACCCATGAAGTATCATGAACATGGGTGCTTAAACAAGACTAGAACAAAAATTACACAAATGGACATGCTAACATAGACAGTGAAAATGCAGTACCACCTCAACACTAGACAGAGAACGATGGGTAACTGTCAAGTGCTAAGAACAGGAGCAATGTTCTGTCCCAGTGACCAGTCAGCAAATTGGTTATCAAATACTAAGTGATCAGCCTGAGAGACCATTTTGTAAATAATAATTTACATGCTGTACATGTTGTATTTATATATATATGCACACTCACATAAACACACACCATGCGTACACACACATGTTCATGCACACATATATGCTAATATGAATATATATTCATATGAATATACATATGAAAAAAATAAAGAAAAAAGATGCCATGAATTCAAAAGAGCAAGATAGATGTCTGGGGGAGGATAGCGTGGAGTGGAAAGGGAGAAATGTAGTAGTTACATTATAATTTAAAAACATAAAAAATATTATAAACTATATTCAGCTACAAAAATAATGCTCAAATTGTATAAAATCAACCGATAAATAAGTCTAAATATTTGTTTGTGAGAAAATAAAATAAAATGCTTCTTTCTGGGTTGAGTTACCACTTTCGTTATAATTTTCTGGTCCTAATAATTTTTATGAAAATTCAAATTCTTCTGTATTGAATAGAATTTAATTGTGTAAATGTGATACATTTTAATTATTCATTAATTGGTCAATGGACATCTAGGCTTTTTCCATTTCTAGGCTCTTGTAAAGATGGAAGCAATGAATATAAATATTCAGCTATATGTGATGTGATGAAGAGTGGTATACCTGGATTACAGGATGTATATTTACCTACTTGAAATACGGTCTCAAGGATGTCAAGAATACTCTAAATGGAATCTCAAAATGCTTTTGCTTTTTAAAATTAAATGTATTCACTCATTCATGTGTGTGTAGTTTGAGTGAACAGATTAGATCTTTCATGAGTCACTTTTGTTAGTCTTCTCTGTGGATGCCAGGGGAGCAATCTTAGGTCCTCTTACTTGGGACTCTTTAGCATCAGACATCTCCCTATCTCCTCAAAGGAATTTTGATTCTCATAGTATTGATGTTGATGTATTTTAAAAATATTCATTAGAGTATGAGACCATAATGCCCCAGGATTACGGAGGACTGATCAAGTACAGCTTTAACACAGGATACCTCAGGCAAGGAAGGCAGGAATTGGCTCTCTCTTTGCTACCAATATGGCACCATAAACTTGGCTGCTCAGCTTTAGTAAAAGGTAATTGCCTTAACAGTTATCAGGCATGTAGTATAATACAAAATCACATATGGACATGCACAAAGTATTTTTGGGGTTTTTGTTCAGAGTTGCTTTCATTTAAGAAGGGTTGCTTTGATGTTTTTTAATTTTTTTATTTTTTAGATATACATTTATATTATTACACATTTATACATATACCATAAACTACCTATAGCAAGAAGAACCATGACACAATCAAGAATTATAAAAATGTTACATTCTTAGTGTTTTGGCTATTTGTATTTGACTGCCTTGAAGAAAACATCTTTCTTTTCTTGGTGCATCTAAAATTCTAAATATAAATCAATCTCCATCACATCTTGTCATTATGAACATAAAACATCTATCTGGGCCAAAAAACATCTCAACCCCTAAACAACTAAGCTTCATTGTAAAAATAAACAACCTGGTCTTCAACTCCATCAGAGACTTGACAAGGAATAAACATGATTACCTGAGTATGCCGGGAGTGCAGGTTAGTAGCTTTCCAAATGAGAAGATGACAGAGACAGTTTGCTTCCTAAATAGTCACCAAAAGCTCTCTATTATGTTGGAGCATCTTCTTTAGCTTTCTGCACCAATATATATAATAGACATATTTGTGAGGCAGGAACTATTGAGAATTTGCTTACCCTGTCATGGCAGAGTTTTGCCATTGACTCTGCCTGTATCCAAGCTTGTCCTTTTAGAAGGAGGAATTCTATCTGAAGTAGAAATGTGGACATTTTGCCCAGCAGTTTGTTTGCCACATTTGAAGCCATCTCCATAAAAAAGTTCTTTGATGTTCATCTTCCACTCTGAGATAGGCTGGGTGTTGCCTTTGGCTAACACAGCAAACCCTGGAGACATGAACTCCAAATGAACCACAAGGAGAAGATTTTAAATCTGAGGTGATGAAAATTATAGATGCTTTGAAAGAGGAAAATAAATCACTCAAAGAAACACAGGAAAATAAACTCAAACAGATGAAGGAATTGAATAAATCCTATAAAGAAGAAGAGGAAAATACATCCAAAAAGATGAAGGACTTGAAATCCTATAAAGAATTACAGGAAAATTCAATCAAATGGGAGAAAGAAGTGAATAAGACTATTAAGACCTAAGGAGGGAATTAGAAGCAACAAAGAAAACACAAACTGAGGTGATCTTAGAGTTGTAAAACATAGGGAATAGAACAAGAATGACAGACACAAGCCACACCAACCGAATACAAGAGATGGAAGACAGAATCTCAAGTGTGAAGGATACTATCAAGTTACGGATACATCAAAGAAAACATTGAAACTAAAAAGTTCCTGACATAAAACAGCCAATTAATCTGGGAAACTATAAAAGACCAAATCTAAGAATAATAAGAATAGAAGGAGATGACACCAAGCTCCAAGGCTCAGAAAACATTTTCAACATAATCATAGAAGAAAACTTCCCCATCCTAAAGAAAGAAAAGCCCACAGTCATATAAAAAAACCCACAGAACTCCAAATAGATTTGACCAGAAAAGAAAATTATCCCATCACATAATAATCAAAACATTAAATGTACAGAACAAAGAAAGAATATTAAAAGCTGCAAAAGAAAAAGGTCAAGTAGTCACATATAAAGACAACCCAACAGAATTGGACCTGACTTCTTAACAGAGACTATGATGGCTAGAAGGGCCTGGACAGAAGTCATGCTAACATTAAGATATGACAGATGCTTTGCTTTGATATAATATATATGATTTTATTCTTTTATATGAATAATAGTGGGGTATTTCAAATATCTTTCCTTGAGTCTAAATATTTCTTTTGTAGGGTGATAGTTTTCACAATACTAACTCTCTCAGTCTATGAACAAGAAAGGTCCTCCTATGCAACCTCTACTGCCATCTCAATGTTGCTTACAATTTGTTTATTTTACAGGCTTTTTATTTCCTTGGTTAGATAAGTTTCCAGCTAATTTTTTGAGGGTATTGCATGTAGGATTATTTTCCATATTTAGTTCTCATTGAAATGTAGGAAAGGTGTGTGTTTGTGTGTGTATGTGTATGTGTGTGTTCTTTCGTTTATGTGTGCTCTTTTGTGTATATGTGCTTGCACATGTGTGATTGTGTGGGTGTGTTTCTGTGTAATATGTTTATTGTGAATGTATGTTTGTATGTGTGCTTGTATATGTATGTATATGTGTATATATGCATAAATTTGTGTGTATATGTATATAAGTGTATGTGATTGTATGTGTATATATGTTAATATGTGATTCTCTCTCCCTGCCTCCCTCTCTCTCTCTCTCTCTCTCTCTCTCTCTCTCTCTCTCTCTGTGTGTGTCTGTGTGTGTATGTATGTATGTATGTCTAGTATCACTTGCTGAAACTGTTGAGCATCTCTAAGAATTTTCTGATAGTCTTTTGGGTATAGCATGTATAAAAATCACATCATTAGAAAAGACTACATTTTGATATCTTATATTTATAATTTTGATTAGTTTTTCTTAAATTTATTTGTAAATAACATTATTATTTGTAAACTTGCTACACACTCTTTTAAATGTATTATTAGAAACAAATTTAGTGGCAAAGAATAGCAAGGCTTTAGAAGTGCATGTTCCTAAATAAGAAGGACAAAATATATTTTGGTTCTAATTTCAGTGCTTATATTGAGTCATTTTTTAAATCATCCATCTATTCATTTAGGTATAACTTTTATATGTGTATGTATGTTTGCATGTGTGTGTGTGAGTGTGTGTGTTGTGTCCTCAAATATCTATTTACTTGTATATGATTTTGTTTTCAAGAACTATGGGGATATCATTGAATTTTTTCTTGTATATCATTCTTAGTTAGGGTAACTATTGCTTTGTTGAAATATCAAAGCAACTTATGGTGAAAGGGATTTATTTTACTTGCACTGGTCATCGTCTAAGGAAGTCAGGGCAAGAACCTGTAGGCAAGAACTGATGCAAAGAGAGGTGCTGCTTATAGGCTTTCTTCCTATGGCTTTTTCAGCTTGATTTCTTATAGAACCCAGGACCACCAACCCAGAAATGGCACTTTCATACCTTAGGAAACTGGATTTGATATGGTCATAATTTGTTGGTTCCAATTTCTTAAGGATTCTTCTTTATTGGAAATTTATTAAAGGCATATACCTCCCTTACAGCCCAACTACCCTAAATTTGAGGGAAAGGAGATTAACAAGAACAAGAATGAAACCTTCTGGGTATCAGTTCTGTGGAGCAATTTACCTGGTGTAATTCTCAGGAGTTTTGCAGATCGTCTATATGACAGAAGAAACACAACATCCATGAACCGAACTTGGAGGTAACCTCGGTACTGTTGCACTGTCACCAATCCTCCAGCTTTCTCAGGCCATCAGGCAGGAATCCCCCATCTCTCTCTGATTCCTTCCTCCCATCAATGGTCGTTTTGCTGGCTCCTCTTTTGCCTTGGGCTGATACTTCCTCCTTTGAATCTATCTCAGATGTTTATCAGTTTGTAGAGATAAAGTCTCAGTAGGGTGGCATCCCAAGAATGTTTTCATCTTGGGCCCAGACTAAGGCAAGATTACATTCTCCTCACAATAATTGTTTTATTAATAAATAGACATTGATTTTAATGACTCATGTATAATTTTTCTCCAATGATCTCATAACATAGTATCAACTTAGTACATTACAGTTACTTGAAGAAAAGAGTCTATAATTCCAGAATAATATTTAAAATCTATTCCAGATATCTTCTATCATTTGTATTTTCCCAATTTGTTCTTAAAATTTCAGAAAGAATGATTGCCTAATAATTTTCGTGACAAAAAATAAATGCAAAATTATTTTCAAGGAAGCACTGACAAACAAATTAGAGGAACATATAAAAACAACAACATTGTAATTAGCTTAATTCCATAGATGCACAGATGGCTCAATGTATGTATATCAATGGATTATTCCATCATATAATTGGATTGAAAGATAGAAATCACAAAATTATCTCAAAACTGATGGCCAATTTCATTTCATGATGAAAGCCGTGTAGAAGCTAGAGTTAAGAAACATATCGTCCTATAATAAAAGCTTTTTATGATACAGAGGAGGAAGGGGTGCTTCCTTCTCTGAAAAGAAAGGGACAGGGGATGGGGGGAAAGATAGGAGGGTGGGACAAGGAGGAGAGGAGAGAAGGAGCTGATATCTGTATGTAAAGTGAATAAAGAAAGAAAGAAAAAATTTAAAGTTCTATATGATAAACTTATAACCATAGACATCTCTATTACGAAAACTAAGACACTGAAGAAAAGATAATGGTGAAGACATTAGAAGGTGGGAAGAATGCCTAGGCTATTGAATTAGAAGAATTAATTTTCTGAACATTGGTGTCCTAATAAAACAATTTCTAGAATCAATGGATTACTGGTAAAAAAAATTTCACGGCCATTCTTTCCAAATAAAAATTTTACAATTCCTAAAACTTCTATTGCAGCAACAAGATATAAACAAAGCAAACTTGAACAAAAAGCATGCTGTAGTAGGTTCTGATTTCAAGTTATGCTACCGAGCCATAATTATAAAAACATAATGCCACTGTCACAAAACATATAGTAGTGAACAGGAATGACAATGAAGGAATAAGTATGCACGAGTATAACTACTGAGTTTTGACAAAAATGAAAAAGTTATGATAGGATGATGGACGGTGTACTCAACAAATAATGCTGTGAAGCACAAATCCCAGTGTGCAGAAGAAGAAAATTATGCCCTTATTCCTCAACTTGCACAGAACTAAAGTCTACATAGAATAAGAGCATCAATAAGAGACTTAATACTATGAATATACTAAAAGCTATTGGGTGTGTTCCAACATGGAGACACAAATAGAGATTTTCCAAATAGAATTATAGCAGAGAAATAAATAATAGCAAAAATAGACAAACAGAATCTCATGAAACTCTAAAGCTCCTATAATTCATAGAAAACTATCAAGGAAAGATGTATTGCACAGAAAGGGTGGAATGATTTCTGAACGAGACGTCTGATAGAGAACTACTTTCTAGAAAATACAAAGAACTGAGGCATATAAACATCAAGACAATAAATAATCTAATTATAAATGGGCTACAGAAAAAAGCAAATAATTATACAAATATGAAATACATATGTCTAGGAAACACTTAAAACATGTTCTAGACCCTTAGTCACCAGTAAAATGAAGGCTGAAATCATTATTAAATTCCATGTCATTCCAGTCAACAATGCAAATGACAAATACTTAGAGTGTGTAGGAAAAGAGGGAATATTACATATTTCCAGTGGGAGTATAAACTAATGCAGCTAGCAACCTTAGAAATAAGTATAAAGAAAGAAAGATACCCAAGCATCCAGTCAGCAATGTTGACCCTGGGCAGCTGGAAGAAAGACATCCAAGCACCGGCCACAGGTAGCACTATGATGGATGAATGTTTGATAGTGACATGGGAAAGATGGAGTATGTGGTGGAAAGACGGAAGAGAAATCTCAGTCAAGGAGTTTGTATGCTCTGGATAAAGGTGGAACTGGAGACTCAATGGCAGTGAGGAACAGGCAGATATGAGGAGGCCATGGTGAGTTCTTGGCCTTTGTTGCTGCCAAGATCCATGTCTAGCTCCATAGTCCTGCTGTAACTTAGGTCTTGTCAATGTCTATAGCCAGTTACCAGCAAAGGCCAAGTGGATTTCCATGGTTTATTGTGCCACTGGAGTCTATGTGGATATCTGAAAGCCATGATGCCAAGGAGGGACATGATAATCTAATTGGCCTATAATGCCACCTGAGGCCTTATGGACATCTCGTCCCTGGCTGTTTCAGGGGGCCCTGCCTGGGTCCATTGTTCTATGGCAGCTGGGGTCTGAATTGATGTCCTCCCAGTCCCATGTTACAAGCAAAGGCCAAAGGCCATGCCGATGTCCCTTATTTGGACCTACACCTGAGACACTGTGCTCAGCTAGCCACACCCCTTTCCTGGGCAGCCCACTAAAGCTGACCCTGACAACAAGAAAACAGGTGAGTAAGACCAGAGTGTGTAGGAATAGCTCATACCCTAGTCTGTAGTGGGGTAGCTTGGGGCAGGGAGAGATGCTCTCCCTTCCCCTATCACTGTCTTAGGCAGGCTGGAGAGTTGGCCTTGAGGGTCACCAGTGTAGCAGAGCTGGCCCCTGCCCCTCACTGGCTGCAGTACTCAGGAGAGCAGGCCCTATACCTCATTTGGACAGCACAATACAGCTGACAGTGTGGTTAAGGCCCTGGTAAAGCATGGGAGCAGGAGAGCTGACCCTGACCCTTCCTAGGTGCAGCATTTTGTGAGCTACCCAGGGCAGTGCTGGAAAGCTAACTCTGAGTGTCCTAGCCACAGGAGAGCTGGGATGCTGACCATGTGAGCTACCACACAGGCTCAGATCAAGGCATGTCTTATAAGGCATAAATTCTCATCACATTATTTATCACCATCTCACATCCCCTAAGAAAGTGCCATGATATTGAGAATTACCTGGAGGGGGAGACCTGGTGGCACTCAGATGAAGGACAGCTGGTAGCCAAGAAGAGACTTGATACCCTATGAGCATATACAGGGGGAGGTAATCCCCCTCAGGAACAGTCATAGGGGAGCGGAATAATGGGAAAATGGGGGGGGGGAGGAATGGGAGGATACAAGGGATGGGATAAACATTGAGATGTAACAAGAATAAATAAAAAAAATGCATTTAAAATAATTCATTTTGTGATGTATTTCTTGTTGCTTAGAGATGTTTTTCCTATAATAAGATGAGGGACATATTTTGAAACCCGACAGGCCTTACATAAGCTGAATAAAATCCAAATTTCTTTATGTTTTTAAATCTTGTGTTCTTTCCTCTGTTTATATAGAAGCACAATAAAATAATAAAACATCCATTTATTTAGAACTCAAACCAATGAATAGGCAATGGTATTGCAAAGATTTCAACTATGCTATTTCATTTGTGGATACAAGCTCTGTTTCCTTTTTCCCTTTCTATTTGTTCTCACATTAGCCTTTTAATTTTTGTCTTTGTGCACCAAGTTATAAAGTTGTATTTACTGTTCTTTAATTTATTTCACAGTTAAGATTGCCACTGGCTACCAGCCAGCCAGCCATTTATTTATACAGCAGAGACAAATGCTGTTCCTTGCAGGCAATGCTCATTGTTTCGTGTTCTTGGAAAAGGCAAACACGGAGTACAACAAGTCAGCACCTTTTCAGTTCGTTTGTGCAAAGATATTTCTTCCTGAGTTTTCCTTCAGAAGGTGACTTCAGGCAAGTTCAACCTCTAGCATGCAGCTGGATTATTGACCACGGAGGTACTGGGGAGCTCAGGTTTTCAGATTCAAACACAGAGTTATTTAATCTGCTGACATGATGCCTTCTTGTCATGAACCTTCAAGATCTTCAAGTTTATTGTGAAGTGTTGTGATTACAGAAGATGTCCAAGCCATATAATCTATTAAAGGATATACCAGTTAAAGGGAAAAGTACGAAAAGTTATACATTGGCATACGAGTTATTATTGAGGAAAATAACTAATTATTAGAGAAACCCAATGATAGATTAATGAAAATACAGAATATTATTGCTTTCAGATCATTTAGCTATAAGTAACTTGTGGTGAAACCGGCACTCATAACATCTTGTCACATGAAAACGGTAAAGGACATCAAAGGAAATACTGTTCTTCACAGGCCCGCATTCTATTGAGTGTGGAAGCTGTGCTCCAGCTCCATAGATGCTCCAGGCCTCCCTTGACTGCATAGTGAGTTCAAGGCCAATACGTACAACTTGGGAAGAGATTGTCTCAGAATTTAAATACAAAATAAAAAGGAAAAAAAAAAAAGACTGGGAATACTGTTTTCTAAGTGGAAAATACTTAAGCTATGATGTGCAAGACATTAGGTTTATTCTCATGTTTAAATGAACAAAGTATAAGCACAATTTTCTCTGGACATTTGCTTATTTATATATGTAGCCAGTTATGGGAATATTAATTAATATTTTCTTAGATATTTCCCCATACAAAAAGCATGAAAGAGGTGGAATTTCTAATTTTCCCTTGACCTAAATTTTAGAATTTTAATATTGATGTGTTTAGCCTATATATTATATTTTCATAGTTTCCAGACTAAGATTGTATGTGTATAGCCACTAGACACATTTTTCAGAATTCTTTGTGATAGCTACAATTACTTCCTGAATAATTTAAGTTCTCTGAAATCAACTTTGATCATGGAAAATAAATGGCATATACTATTCTACCTTCTTTTAGCTATTTCATTACTACTCTTCTTTCTAAGTCTTTTACTTTCTAAAATGTGCAGACATATACATATTCTTGTCCCTAAGTCAGAAAATGTAGTTGTATGAGCTTGAAGTTTGCTGTATTAATGGGGTCAACTTTGAGTGAAAATTAGATGGATTCAAAAGCCGGATATTTGCATATAAGGGATTTGCTTTCTAAAAACCTCAGAAACAAATTAATTCAAAATGTTAGCTTACCTTGGAGTGTAAGTAAGCTACAATTGAATACATAATCCTTAATTCAATTTTCACCTGGGTGTTTTGGACTCAAATCTATTTTTCAGTTGTACTTGGTAAGTACATTGGAGTGGCTTTAGAAGTAGAATCAAAGTCAAGTACAAATTCTTTCTGATATGAACATCCTATTTCCATAATTAAATTGATTGTTTACAAATATTTATATGCAGGATTGTGTTTAGAGCTTTTGGAAATTTGAGCCTATGTAAGTATACTGGTAAAATACCAGAAAACTGAAATATTGATATATTTTCATTTTTATTCAACTGTAAAAAATGTATATTTTGCAGGTTTGTTTTACTCAAACTGTTCCACTCATTTATGTGTCTGTGGCACTAAAATTTAGGTATATTTTATTAGTGTAGTTAGGATAACAATACTTTCTGAGACTTGTCTTTATTTAAAAATAAGAAATACAAATAGCTTCACTTTTGAATCTATCCATATAAAATATTTCCACAATCACTGAGGTATAAGAAAGGCCACACTCCTTTACATTGATTATGATTTAAGTGTGCATATTTTTTCTGTAGAACAAAGGAAAGGATCCATATTTTAAAAAAGTATGGCAGTTATGCAATCTAGATCACTGTGCTAAAAATGTATCTTACCCATTTCAAAGCTGAGGAAGGGACACAATCACCCACGACCGTAACCTTGACCATGATATGAAATACAGAGCAAAGGAAAGTCAATAACTCTTAAAAATTAAGAAGTATCCAAATCTGCCTATCATAATGTTCTACTTGTAGGTTTCTAGGACCCTCTGGATCCTTCTACTTTGCTATTCTCCCATGCTTCTCTCATCTAGAGTCCCAATAGGATGTCCTCCCCTCTGTCCCAGTTTCCTGGTAAGTGAAGGCTTTCGTGGGACATGCCCCTTGGGCTAGTATGCAGATATAAGTGAGTATATACCATTTAATTCTTTCTGCTTCTGGGTTAACTCACTCATTATGATCATTTCTAGCTCAATCCATTTATCCACAAATTTCGGGAATTCCTTGTTTTTAATAGCTGAGTAGTATTCCATAGTGTATATGTACCACGGTTTCTTTATCCACTCTTCTACTGAGGGACACTTAGGCTGTTTCCATGTTCTGGCTATTATGAATAAGGCTGCTATGGACATGGTTGAGCAAATTTTCTTGTTGTGTGCTGGAGCATTTTCTGGGTATATTCCAAGGAGTGGGATAGCTGGGTCTTGAGGAAGCCCTATTCCCATTTTTCTGAGATAGCACCAGATAGATTTCCAAAGTGGCTGTACTAGTTTGCATTCCCACTAGCAATGAAGGAGTGTTCCTCTCTCCCCACATCCTCGCCTGCATGTGGTGTCACTTGAATTTTTGATCTTAGCCATTCTGATGGGTATAAGATGGAATCTCAGAGTTGCAGGGGTCCCGCTCAACTAAGGCACCAGCCAAGGACAATACAGGCAGTATACTTTAAACCTCTACCCAGATCTACCCAATGGGCAGAACATTTTCCACAGTTGAGTGGAGAGTGGGATATGACTTTCTCACATACTCTGGTGCCTCATATTTGACTATGTCCCCTGGAGGGGGAGACCTGGTGGCACTCAGAGGAAGGACAGCAGGTTACCAAGAAGAGACTTGATACCCTAAGAGCATATACAGGGGGAGGAAATCCCCCTCAGGAACAGTCATAGGGGAGGGGAATAAGGGGAAAATTGGAGGGAGGGAAGAATGGGAGAATACAAGGGATGAGATGACCATTGAGATGTAACAAGAATAAATTTAAAAAAAAAAAACTAAAAAATAAATAATTAATTAAAAATAAAAATAAAAATAAAAAAATTTAAAAAGTGCTCGTCTGTCTAATTTTATCTATTACAAAAAAGAGAAATGAAATCACATTTTATAATGCATGTAGGCTTAAATTTTTAAAAAATATAAAATTAGTGTTTCAAGTACAGCCTTTCAAAAATAAGTAAAATACACTGACATCATTTTTAGTATAGTCTCTGGTACCATTATATTAAACAATATGGTTAAACATCATTTCAGGCTAGGAAAATAAAAAAATACCACACTTTTTTATCAAAATTATCATATTAAAATGATTTAATAAACTGAATGGGCTCAAAAGCAAGTAATCTATGTACTGTAAGTATTTCAAATACATCTTCAATGTTGTATTTCTGAACATGTCAATTGGCTCAAGGAAATATTCAAATGAGATAGCATATCAGATGATTTGTGCATAAATTGAGGTATCCCTGTCTCTGTAGCTATGAAATTTCAAACCCATGACCAACAAAACCTACATGTAGCTTACCATAAAAAAATCACCAATTGAGAAGAAATCATTTAGTATTTTTCATTTTATGGAGAGAAATTTTGGTTAAATTTGAAGCTATGAGCAATAAGAGACCATTTTGTGTCATGTGATACTTTACAATATCTTATTTTTCCTTATGTTGATTTTGGAGATTTAGTACAATCACACAATTTTCCCCTCCTTTTTTCTCTGGCTGAACTTCCTCTATACCTCTGTTTTCTTTATAATTAATGGTCTCTTTTTCATTTAAGTTGTTGTTAATGCATACATGTATGTGTGTGTATATATATATATATTTTTTTTCTGAAATACACACACAGCATCCTGTGTAGGTTATGTAGGTTTTATGTAGATAACCAAAACTTAGGTGACCTTGTATGTGCTACAGCCGTGATTTACACAGATGACAGCATTTTCCAGCATTCTTCATCATTGGAGAAAAGATAGTATCTGAATAAGTGGTGCTTGGAGCATGAATTTCATACTGAAGAAAAAAAAAAATGCAACTTAATCCTTAACTTCTCATCTTACTGAAAAGCTGACTCCAAATGCATCAAGAACCTTGAAAGCCTGAATTTGCCAGAGTAAAAAGTAGCATGCACGCTTTGACATTGACACACATGAAAGACTTTCCCAACATGACTCTCATAATTATGAAATGAGATCAAGAGTTGCTTAACAAAAATCTCAACGAGCTACAGAGCTACTCGACAACAAAAGAAAGAGGGATAGAGGAGCACACATAATGGAAGAAAAAGCTTTCCCAGCTTTTCCTATTCTCTGAGAGAAGGCTTGTGAGTAGAACACACAAGGAACTCCAACAGAACAGTAAAATAGCAAAGAAAACAATTAAAATGGGGGCTAAGGAAATAAAGATGAAGTTCTCAAAAGAGAAATATAAATGAGCAGTAAACATTTCTTAAAGTATCCAATATCTTCAGCCATCATTAGTCTTTAATACATGATGTATTTTCCCAAAGATAAAGAGAAGCCATGCCTGGGAAGTAGAGGAATAGACTCTAATTCAATCCTTATCAAACCTCTGCAACTAATGTCTTATTTTGGAAAGTAATGTTTGTGCTGGGTGCACTTCAATTGAAATCTCAGTATAATCTCGTGTTGAATACCTAATAGTCATCTCTGAGTATTCGATCTGATTTAAAATGCAACAGGATCATTTTCCAGTCTTTATTGTTGAGATTTGATACCCAATTTTAATTTACTAAAAAGTTGAATTAAAGACATCAGACTTAACCAGTAGTAGAGTAGCTTGCAAAAAACTAAGTAATCATTAAGACCAGATAGAAAACTAAGAAAGTATCAATAAAAATAAAATTGATTGAAAATAATAAAAAGTGGGTGAGGAACACACAGAAAAATGTCTTAGAGTAAATAACAAAGGAAGAAATGTGGTTGACCAGAGGGTAAGAGAAGCCCAAATTGGACTTAGTAGAAGCCATGGCAGGAGCTGATTATGAGGCTGAATTTGCAGGGACAAAAATGAAGAAAACAGATCTGATACTCAACTACATTTTTATTACATATTTTCTAAGTAAGAATTTTCTCTGAAAAGGCAAAAATAAACCATTTGGTGGACAAACCAAGGTTTGCTCTGTCTTTCAGTACTAAGTTAACAATAGCTTGAAACGTTTCAACAGTGTTCCTCAGTGCTAAACAATTTAAGTTATAAACATTGACAATATAGTTCTATAACCAAGTTTAGCTGGTTGGGGACAAGATCGTTTTAGATCAAGATAAGAAGTTAAGCTATTAGAGTTGATCTAAGATAGATATTGAATCTCATTCGGAAATCTAGACCAAACAAGACAGGAAAGACACTTCATCCAAATGAGACAAATGCAGATGGCCAAGTCACTATGAATGTAACATATATAGAACTCATTATTCTCATGATTGTCACATGGTTCTCCCTGCTGTATGTAGTTTGCTTTATACATGTGTAATAAAATAAAAGTATAAAAAAAAATTGCAAAAACCACACATAGCTAAAGTAAGGCCAGCTGAACTTCTTCCCTCCATCTTTCCCTCTCTCATTTCTTTCCTTTCTTCATTTACTTGTGTATGAGTGTGCTTATGTGGCTCTGTGTGTGTGTGTGTGTGTGTGTGTGTGTGTGTGTGTGTGTATTTGTTTCTTGTTTGTTGCTTTTTGTTTTTTTGTTTGGTATTGATATGTATTGAGTCGATGTCTGTCATGAAGACCTGGACCACACTATATATTAAGCTGACTTTAAGCCAGCCCCAGGGACATTGCTGTTCCTACTTCCCAAGCCCTCATATTACAATGGTTTCCCACTGTAGCCAGAAATTTATATTTAGCTGATGCTAGAGATCAAAATCAGGTCTTCATCCTTGCACAGTAGTTTAACAACTGAGCCTACTCAACACCTAAACTGAATCTGCTAAAATCTGCAGGCCAGCTTTAGCCAGCTCAATCTTCAAAGAACAGTCTCAGCATCTCTCTCTCTCTCCCTCTCTCTCTCTCTCTCTCTCTCTCTCTCTCTCTCTCTCTCTCTCTCTCTCTCTCTCTCTCACACACACACACACACACACACACACACACACACACACACACAAAGAAACAAACTAAAATTTGAACTTTTGGAATGAGTCAATGGCTTTAATAATGACATGATAATTTTCTAATTGTAACTGAATATTCCATCTTCAATCTTTAAAGTAATACAAAGTCATTGTTTCATTTGAAAGAAGTATAAAATCTTAAACAATGATACAAAGCTCATATGGCACCTACTAATGTACATCCTGAATCTAAGACGAAAAGCCAAATTCTAATGCTAAGAATAGTTATGTGTGAAACATCTTTCCAATGGAATAAAGTATTCCTGTAGTAAATATTAAGACATTACATAAGCCAAGGACTGCAAAATGGAAGAATAAACACTATTATAAACTGTGGATCATCAGTTACAGTGATGTGTCATTGCAGATTCATTTATTATAATAAATTTAAACTCCAGTGACTCACATTGTTTATTTCTGGTAATTACCCATACATTTTGTGCTTCAGGTCATTTAGAGTCTTTGCTAGGTAAGAATTTCTTTGGGTATCTTCTTCCTAGAACAGTTTCTAAACTCCATAGCTAATGCTTTACTGTATTTTTGCACCCGACTATAATTGATTATTTACAGCTCATATTCTCTTTGATTTTCACAAATATTCACGTTCAAAATGTCCTTTTTATACTTCCTATTAACTGTATAATCTGGAGGAAACTACTTATGTCATGATAATACCCACTGATTTACATACTTCCATTATTGAAGACCTTTGTGCATCAACTGGGGAAACTGAGGCAGGTTGTATATCTGGCAGCTGGCTGCTGACCTTGCAGACTTTATCTGAGGGCAACTTTCCAGGCCTGAACTGATTGTTACCGGCAATGCTTCCACTGATAGTAGAGACCTAAGGGTCCAGAGTTAAACTGCTGGCCCTGGACCAGTGCTGGTTATCTTCTTAGGGGGCTTACAGCCACCATGTAGGCAGGGGCTAGGGCTGAGGGATCCTAGCAAGTGCTTTCTACAGATAGTGGCAACGTGTCTAAAAAAAGAAGGAGAGAAAAGACACACACACAGACACACACACAGACACACACACACAGCACCTGCGCTGCTAGTCTAAGCTAAGTCGAGGGTCTGCAGATTGAAAAGACGACATAACATTGGGTCATTCCTGCTAAGAGAATGCCGTTTATTGGGAGTAACAGAACTGCTTATATAGGGGAGGAACAAGCAATCGAAAAACACTGTATAGAAAGTCCCCAAGGAGGGAGCAAACCAAGGGCCAAATAATGAGACTCAAAACAAGGAAATGAAGGCAACCAGTGGGGCACAATGTTTCAACTGCAGACAAAAACAAGTAATGGTCAGTACCAGCACAGCTGCAGTTACACACACACACACACACACACACACACACACACACACACACACACACACACACACCTTTGTGGATGGAACAAACGTCGCAGAGCAAGTTCCTACAACTTTATTTTTCCTCCCACAGATTACACATCCCAGCAAGATCTTTGAAGCCATACAAAAGTCAGTGTGGTTATATTCTATTCTTCAGTGAAAAATTACAATGAGTGTGCGTAAGAACATGTTCCCCAATACCTTCACATGATCAAGTGTTTTATGTATTATGGGGGAGAAACAAACATGAAAAACAAATTATATCCAAGAACCCATATACATTTGTAACTAATCAATTTGTTATATATTAACAGAGTATAAGCAAGCAACGTAATTTCTCAGTCAGCTTTTCCTTACTGGCAGGCTGCATTTTGCAGTTACAAAGAAAGAATCAACTATCTTTAAAAGTAATCTTATAAAAAATCTTAAAAAGAATCACAAATCTAAACTTCTATGTAAAAATAAACAGCCATTTCTACTTTAAAACTGAAAGGTGCTCATCTATTCACTAATATTTTTATTAAATCATTTCAGTAAGCTTAGGCCAAAAATAAGTATAAGAAATTAATCATCTTGAAGTCCAGCTTCAGATACAGAGCCATGTTAGCTGATGCTAACTGAGATATTATCTCTCTTCGCCAACTTCAAGAAGTCTGTAATAAGTGTCCTTTTTCCTAACTTCAATTTATTCTTTAAGATTTTCTGCCTCAGAGCCAAGAACAAAATGATCTTTATCTAACCTTGCTGAACAGTCTGTTTTTCCAAAGTCTTTCTAAAAGCAGTGGTCATTGTTTGCAATCTACATTTGTAGGTTCTTTTGAAGGGTGGACATTGAATCATTAGTCGGCTCCAGCAGCAATGCCTGAAAGAGATCAAGCATTGTAAGCGTTGTTTTTGCGAGTGCCAGTGATACTGCCCAGTGAGGAGCTAGCAGCCCCCTTGTAGTACTCACACAAGTCATATATTAGGAGGATAATGGGGACCACAAGAGTACCAAGCAGAGCTATCTTCCATAGCAACATAAAGTCATCAGGACATGTAGTTCTTTTGGGGATATGCCTAGCCAAGACATGCCCATTATGGGTGTGCTAAACATACTCATAAGTGCTAGAGCTGTTTTGCTGTTCCTCCTGTATGGCCCTGATATTCCATAGTATAAAGTATTTACTTATTATATTACTTTAATATTTAAATATTTAATATTATAACATTTAAAGTAACATATTACTTTAAAGTCCTTGTAAAGTGACAACTTGAAAATTTTCACAAGTTTGTTCATTTTACTAGAAATCCATAATCATGAATTATAAACTTAACCTATTTGAAGGAGGTTAACTCACTATTTGTATTCAGTTCTATAGTATCTGCTGTATATAAAAATAAGTCAGTGGGCCCAGCAAAATTTCATCTGTCTAGAAGTATCTCAGGTTCCTGAAACAGATTCATCCCATAAGGAAACTAATTTTCTTAGTCTTTGCAGTCTATAGAGATGTCCTAATGAGTTTTATTAGCCAGGTATTGAGAAGTCTAATGAGTGAAAGAGTGATGGAATGAAGTAAGGTGAACATCTGAGTCACTACAAGTTTAAGTTAGCATCGCTTTATTAAGGGAATTTACTTTCTTATTAAAATTGAAACAAGTGGAATTTAGTAGTTTGTAGTCTGAAACCTGGAGGCATGTTTTTGGAGATGAAGAACTGTTATTATTTACCTTTGTGATTCTAAGCAGTTTAAATTTCCTTAACCTTTTTTTCTCATGTATAAAATGAGAACAGACTCACCACATGCCATTTTCACAAAAAGAAAATGAGAATTTACAAGACCATTTTTAATATATTCACTGAACCCCCCAAAAAAAAAGCCAAATTGCTCTGTTTCTCATCATAATATTGTAGAGCTTTTGTATCAGAGTTGGGTTCAATTGCATTAATTTTCTAGCCAAATGTTTTTAAATAATCGCAAGGTAATGAGAGGATGAAATATATTTTTAGAATAGCTAAGATTGTTGCACAGCCTTGAAATTACAAGTTTTCATCTTCAACCATGAAATCGTCAGGAAGTAGTCCTGTCATCTTTTACTCTTACTGTATGCACTTTAAAGTAAATGTAGCTTTTTAAGCTTAAGATGAGAGGACAGGATGTGAACATGAGAGTGCTGATTCGTAAGTAAATGTCATATTGCCTCGTAGTTAGAAATGCTGAAAAGGGGCCGTGTAAAAGGAAACAATCTTCTGTTTTCCACTGACCTGCCTACTCTCTTGGGTTCTTTGGTTATTTCCTCTCACTGAAAGTGTGATTCTCAATAAGTGTTAAAAGAATTTGGAAAAAAGAATCTCAGGGATATATCTGGCCAAATAATTTCATTGAGCAAGCCTGTGCATATGGATTAGATTTGTATCTGTGGATTAGGTCTATACAGTTTTAGGTTTATATTGTAGATAAGATATGTGTGTGTGTGTGTGTGTGTCACACACCTCAATTTACAGTCATTTGACTTTTTATACTATGTACTGTTGTAAACATAATATGTACTTAAATTAATGCATTTTTAAAAATTAGTTGACTTTCATGATTACTGAAACCTGCACATCTTATGATCGGCCTTCTCTGTGTTGGAAATCCATTTTTGTGTAAATTCCACAACATTTGCAGTGGTCACCAACAGAAGACTCAAAATTATATGACCCAATGCAAGAACAAGACAGATGTGACTTACTTTATGTTGTCAGGAATGAAGAGGAAAAGGTGCTTTTAATGACTTTTTCTCACATTCACTCATCTATAAGGAAAGTAATCCAAACTGAGGAGAGTGAGTTTTTCACAGCTACCATGTAAGTTCAAAAAATAAGAACATCTGGAAATATGTTCACCTAGATATAAAGAAAGAAAATGTATGTCTAAACCTATACCTGAAAATGTTTTCAGGTTAAAGCACAACTCCTCAGTATATTATTACTTAGTGTCATCTAACCCATGTGAAGAAAAATGAGGCTTTTCATGTTTCCTGAAAGTGGTTACCCACTCTTCTCCAACTGCTGATCATGACTATTCTGATTATAAAAGCACCATATTAAAAACAATCCATATGGCCTAATGCAGGGAGGTATAGGTGGATATTTAAAAGATAATATATCCAACCTATGTAATTTTTTGAGACAGGGTTTCTCTGTGTAACCCTGTCTGTCCTGGATTTCTCTCCATAGACCAGGATAGCCTTGAACTCAGATATCCATGTGCCTCTACCTCCTGAGTGCTGGGATTACCAGCATGCACCATCACCTGGCTTTTTTGTTTTGTTTTGTTTTTAATAAATTAATTTTAATTACTGAATTCAACTATATTGATCTTCCAATACCTCTCACATTTCAGTCATGAATTGTAAATGTAAAGATAATTGAAATAAAATTAGATAATAAAATACTTTTTAGGTTAATGACAAATTTTGTATATGTTTCTTTATGTTGAGAAAATAACAATAAATATACAGAGAGATAAAGAAAATAAAACGTAATTTCACATTTCATATGAAAATTAGAAAACATGTGTAGATAGATATATTTCTATAAAGAAAGAAAAGACTAACAAAGTAATAATACATTTCCTAGAAACAAGAAGTTATGGTACAGGACAGATGAACTATAAATGACTTGAATTCAAAATAAATTGTTTTAATTTTTATAAAAATATCACATATTATATTGTAGCCAAGTTACCATTTCTTTTTTCTCACATTATTGGAGTATGTTTGAAAAATATATACTGACATGACCTGTTAAGATCTGATCATCTTACACAACTATGGAATGAACGAAAATGACAGACCTATAGATGGTAATTTTACAGAACTAAAAAAATATTCTGTGCACTATCAACTCATCTACACGTTTTACATCTAGGCCTGTATCCTAATGCCATATCATCATATTGAGAGGTGAAAATTGTGGTCTTGATTTTTTATCTTTAAATACAATTCAGTATCAATGTAATCCCATAAAGTGGAACTTCCTATAAGACAACAAGCCAAATTAGTGAAATTAATTGATAGCCTAACCATTTGAAGAGAAATTATTTTAGTATTTTAAAAATAATAATGTGTGACAAATCCAATAATGTCTATCATATTACCCATTGTAATTTTCTCTAGTTATAAACACTAGTTCTAGCTGTGCTGATATGGATACTTTTGATATATTTCTCCAGGATTTTGGAATATGGAAAATGAGTATTGAGTTTGTATCCATATAAAATATATCTAAATAACCCAAACTATTTATTTTAAAACACATGTATCTATACCTACCTACCTAGTTGTGCCATCTTATAAAAATTGAAAAAGTCACATTTTTCAATTTCCTGAGATAATATGGACTAAGAAACATCATCATTTCAAAATTAAAAAGTATTGGCTGAGGCTTGGCCTAAAGTATTGATATACCAAGATTCAGCCCCCTGAACAGAACTATTTTTGTTATCAGTGGCAAAATGCTTCTTGGCTAGGCCTGGTTCTTTATACCCACACAATTTTCTCTGTTCTGGGATTTTTAGCTGGCATGAATTTGTGCAAGTCTTAAAAATTATGTTAAAGCATCAGAGTCCATACATTCATCAGTCCTATTGTATCTGGAAAATACTGTTGCTCTCACCACCTCTGGGTTTTTCAGTGTTGTGCCTTGTCTTCCACCTAGATTCCTGAGCAAACATTGAGGGGAGGAAGATAATAAAGAGATTTCATTTTAGAGAAAATGATACAAGGTTTCTCACAGCCACCATATTGTTAATTACAATCTATAGCAATAATATATATGTTATATAAATATATATGTGATGTTATGAGTCATTTAATGCTACATTCATTTTGTAGAAAAATTATAGAAGATTTTCCCCTACTGTCCATGATTCATCTAGTCTTTCCATCACATTGTGGGAGATCATCAATAGTCTGTAACTGCTCTGTGATGTTTGGGGATGCTCTATAGAACCCCTTTGCCCAACAGGTCAAATAGATGTTACCCATTTCTGGTACTGGATAGCTGGGTTATTGTCTTGCCTGTGGCATGGCAACTCCTTTTATTGTTTAGGATATTTTGGCCATACAGAAGGATTTAGTTTTAGTTATTTCTCTCCATATTTCTTTCAGTACTGGATGCACCCATGTCCTTCCCTTTTCTAATTCTCATGCTTATACCACCCTCCCCTTATTCCTTTATAACTCTAAAGTTCAGTTAATTTATATAGGTTGGATGTGGTCAGCTTTGGGAATATTTATGCATAACATTTTACATTTTATCATGAGGTCTGTTTTAATACATAAATTGTATAATTTATAAGATTGAAATTGTTATGCTCAAGTTGACCTAGAATAGACGGCACAGAGGAGAGGCAAGCATTCTTTGGGAGTCTTTCTATCTTTTACACTCACCTACTTACCTAACACATTTAGATTTGTGCCTCACCTGCAGGTAATGGAGGTACATTAAGGCTATTTCTGAACAGTAAAAATGTCAACTAGGAATGTTTCCAATGACTTAAATTTCACATGTTCTATAAAATTGCTTGTGTAACAATCATCCATTTGAAGCAGTAAAAATCCTCCACAATCACTGAAAATCGTTTTTTCTTGGATGATATTCATTATACTAGTTTTACAGTGAACATTTTGGAGAGTTTCCTAGTTTATTAGATACTGTTCCATTTTTTTTTCTGAGAATAAAACTAAATGTTAATAATTATTAATGCACATTAATACTTTCACTAGTTAATTTATAATTACAACCGAGCCCTTTTTACACTTATTTTGTTTCAAATTCTTCAAGTATAAATATAGATTTCAAACTTTTAGTATTAGCCAATACTTAACGTTTAGGTTTAATATATATTTTGATGAGAAAAGTGAAAATTTTCCATTAGTACCAATGAGGTCTCCTACTCTCCAGAAAATGAATAGCACATGTCCAAAAATAATTTAATGATTAAATATTATACATGTAAAGATACATATATACCAATGTTGATAATCAAATTAAAATCAACAGCATCAACCTATAAAACAATTGCCACAATATCAAAAAACATTTATTTTTTAGTAATTTACATAGTTAAATCAATATTATACTTAATATTATTTATTTTATATGTATGGATGTGTTATCTACACATATGTTTGAGCTCCATGTCAATTCTCACTTTACCTCATATTTATCTTCATATTATTTCAGCTCTCAAACCTTTGCAAGTGACATTGTCTAATTACTGTATCTTATTGTAACCTATAAAGAAAAACCTAAAAGGTTGGAGTAAAGTGCAAAGCAATATCAACAGCAAAAACACTTCTCATATGCTTTCCAGTTTCACGTTTAAAATCTCCTCTGAGAATTGTTTTTATTTTTCAGTGAAAATGGTAATGAAAGGGCTTAGTTACTCCCTGAGCTTAGGTGTGCTTGTGTTGGACCTGCATGCAAGTTGGGGATGGGTACCACAGGATCACTCCTGCTTGTTTCTCCATCAGTTGTGGATTTCTGTAATGGTCTTGATCTGTGGCAAAATTAAGTTTGTTGAGCAGTAAGAGTTACAGTTATATGTGGGTAAAAGGATAAGTATTTAAGATGTTATTAGAATTTATGCTGGTTTAATAAGGTGGCTGCCATGTGTTCTCTTTCAAGACACAGAAACTGCCTAGGCCCTGGTTACCTTTCCAGTATGGGAGAAATCTCATGGGACCCCAATCCTAGACAAAGCACTACAGGCAATCAAGGAATGGCAGCAGTGAAGACAATGGTCTTCCTCAGGGAATATTCTCCCAATTTGTTATCCAGTATCTACTATCCAAGTGGGTTTCATGAATTCATATTCTTACAAGCAATATTGCAGATGCTGAAGAGATATGTATATATTTAAGAAAATATAGCAGCTTGTAAATGCATCATAATTATTAAAAATATTGTTCTCTAAGAGGCCAGAGGCCACAGATACGAAGAAGAACAGAGGGAATGTTTGAAGGGAAAAGGAGGAAGAGGTAATGATGCAATTAAACTTAAATTTAAAATAATAAAAGTACTTTTAAATAGAATGTATGTGTGTATGTAGGCATGTGAATTTGTGTGCTTGTGCTTGTAGTGACAGAGGTCTCTGATCTCATGTAGTGAAATTCACAAGTAGTTTCGGCCTGCTAACATGGGAGCTGGGAATTGAACTCAACTTGTCTGTTAGGTCAGTAATCAGTTTTAACTATTTAGCCATTCCTCAAGCCTAATTAGATAATCAAATGTTGAAGGTTATCTGTACCTTTAACATAGATATTAAAATTAATTTAAAACAATTAAACATTAAAGTGGATTTATTCCCCCAATTAATAAAATGATACTGTTAAAACTTAAGACTTCAAATAGTATATTTGTAGACTTTTACAGTGTGGGTATGTACATATCTATTGATAGATGATAGCTTGATAATAGATATATAGAATTCAAGAATATCATGTAAATGAGAATACTTCTTATAAATGGAAACAAAATAGGTTTTTAAAATTCTTAAAATAAAGGAAAAAGGTAGAAATTTATTGTTTATAGTTATGGTGGAAAGTTTGTACACTTATATAATTAATTTTCCATTTTTTGAATAAGAGAATATATTATTACATCTGTGTGCTTCTGGAAACCAAGGGTAATTTTGTCATTTCTAATATTTCTGAGCGTGCATCACATGCTATAGTTTATTCCAGTTATCTTGGAAGTCATGTCTCATTGGATTTTCACAGTTATGCAACATTTTGTTTTTATTCAGAAGAGAAAATGTGAAATGTTTGAGGTTTCACAAAATAGAAGGTCTGGGAGTGAGTTTGAATCCAGTTGTACTGGATCCATAAAAAAGTCTGTGGAGGGTGAGAAAGTAGCCTGGACCTAAATTCACCCATATTTATTATCTATTTGTGGCTCCTTTGCATGTCTGTCTTCCTGTCAGTGATATGCTTAACCCTTAATATTTCAAAAGTATACTGGTATTCAGAGTGTGGTGGTTTATACAGGTTTGGCCCCTTTACATTTGAGTGGTTGGAGTGCTTGGCCCATAGGCACTGTCACACTACTTGGAGGTATGGCCTTTTAGGAGTAGATGTGGTCTTGTTGGAGAAAGCATGTCACTGTGAGGACAGGCTTTGAGGTCTCCTATGCTCAAGCTTTGTGCAGTGCGTAATCTGGTCTACTCCTTGCTGCCTGTGGATCAAGATGTAGAATTCTCAGCCCCTTCTCCAGCACCAAGTCTGGATGGAAACGACATGTTTCTGGTCATGATGATAATAGACTAAACCTCTGAAACTATAAGCCTGCCCCAATTAAATGTTGTCCTTTATAAGCATTTCCTTGGCCATCATGTCTCTTCACAGCAATGGAAGCCTAACTAAAACACAGAGTAAAAAGGGAATAATGGAATAGGAAGTTTTAAACTAGGGAGAGAAATAGAGAGTGAAATAGAGGAAAGAGTATGGGTAGAGACAAGCAACAGTAAGCATCTTTTCAAAAAGACATATGGAAACTTAATACTCTAGAAGATTTCCATCACACACACACACACACACACACACAAAGACACAAGTCTAAATAGAGTTATTCTACCAGTGAGCAATGTCACTATTAGACATATAAGCCACTTATGAATAGTTTAATATATTTTATTAAAATTTTGAGCAGCATTAGATTCATAGCTAAAACAAGAAAACACATGGAGAGTAGCACATATTCTCTGTCCACCCATATGCATTGCTTCCCACATTGACTTTCAAAGAAAGTTGTATATCTGCTAAATAGATGGACATACATTGGATTGATATAATTATCCAGAGTTTGTCTGATAACATTATCACACACACACACACACACACACACACACACACACACACACACACACACACACAAGGAAGGTCTCTGTGCAGAGAAAAACACATTTAAATACAGAATAATTTCTCACTTTTTGTTGTACCAGAATGTGATCTAATTGATAAGTATAACCAGCAGTCTTGTTTTGTCTAGACAGTTTTTCCTGTGGTAGCAGTTGTATTAATAACTTAGAATGGTTAATGATAACACTTTCTATCCTGCAGTTCTTGGAGTTGTTTAAATGTGCCAAAGCTAATAATAAGCAATTATCACGGTTTTGATGTTATTAAATCCAAAAGTTTAAACATTGAGAAATAAATTTTAACATAATTTAGACATAATGTTGATAATGTCATAGTTCAACAATTATGTAAGTTTTATAGGCTTTAATGAAAGAATATAGGGCTTTGCATAAACAAATGTTACCTATATTTTACATGATATGATTTTATAAGGACTCATAAACTAACTATTCCTAGGCAGTTGCTATGTATTATGACTGATTTCTCTTCTTTAAGATGCTTTTTGAATGAGTAACTCTATCTGAACTATTTATAGATGTACCTACTAACCAATATCATGTGTTTATTTTTTAATTTTTTATGTTAATTAATTAACATTTTGATTCTGTTATTTTGTATGGATTTTCCTTTTTGATGATGAAAATAAGTATGTAAAATGTGTTGTCTATAGAGCTAATATGAATTTTATCAATATAGGAAATTTGACCTTTAAAATAAATAGAAAACCACAATATAATAACATTCTGGTCTCAGTATTGTGTAGAGGGTAAATATCTTTGAGGATAAATACTTAAGCTATTCAAATAAAAGATTTGATACTAGTAACAAAAGGTGGTTGTTTTATTTTTGCTTATATGGATAAATATCTAAATACGTGATACTCAATAGATAAGTTTTTAAAAAGCAGTTACAGAGATCTGTGGAAATATTTGAAGAAATATTCAAAATTAGATTAAAATCAACAAACATATATGACACTGTTTGGGAGAATGTTTACTGAGTTCAATAATCTTCTGAGAAATAATACTCTGAGAAATCTACTGAGAAAATAATCTTCTATGATTGTCACAATATATAGACATGGAAGATGAATTAGGAGTACAGGATGCCATGTGATGTTGGGCAAAGGAAAAGGAAGCTCTGTCCATTATTTTTCGTTTACTTTGATGAGAGCTGTAACCATGGTTTTCTAATACGTGGCTTGGGTTGAGCTTACAGCACTTCTATCTAAATATACCTAGGCCTACTAAGGCCTGGAAGATTCTAGACTCCATACAATCTAATCTTCTGCAAGCCCAGTCCTTGAAGGCATCAGCTTCTAGTCCCCATCTGCTAAACTGTGCCTTGAATGTTTTCATTCTCCTAGACTCACTGTTAAATAAGCTCATTCTTTCTAGTTTTTGTTTTGTTTTGTTAGCTCTTTCTAGTTAAACTCAGTTGTTCTTTCTCAAAACTCCTCTCCAAACTGATTAATTCAAACCGGCTTTACTCTGCTTCTCATGGAATTCCTCTGCTTGGAAAAACTGCCTCTGAACCCCAATAACTCAACTGCACAAACTCAACTGCATTAAAACAAAGTGCATCAAACTGCACCAAGCTGTACTATACTTCCAAACTCAACTACTCAACTGTACTGTCTCCCCTGTCTCCCTGAACTAACCTAACACTCTCTTCTCTCTCTCTCTCTCTCTCTCTCTCTCTCTCTCTCTCTCTCTCTCTCTCTCTCTCTCTCTCTCTCTCTCTCTCTCTCTCTCCTCTCTCCTCTGCTTTTGTTTGTTTGCTTATTTTGAGAAAGAGTTTCTCTGTGAAGCTTTGGCTGTCCTGGACTCTCTTTGTGGATGAGGCTGGACTCAAAATCACAAAAATTCTCCTGTCTCTGCCTCCCAAATGCTGGGAAAAAGTGTACACCACCACACCCGCCCCTGTGTGTTTCTCAGTTTCTCTCTCCCGTCTGTTCTTGTGAGAGTTGGGTATATCTCTTCTCCAACTCATTCTATCAAATCTTCCTCTAATTTGGCACTTAGTCTGCCTTCAATTACACATCATCATCTGGAATTAAAGATGTGTACTAAATTCAAGCCAGAGAAATTAAAGATGTGTCATGTCTACATTCCAGACAGAGAGATTAAGGGTTTCCATTGCAGCCAGAGGTATTAAGGATGTGTACTAAAGGCATGTTTGTATTTCAGCCAGACCACAAAGCAGTAGGTCTTTGAATGTGATCTCTTGCCAGAGCATCCAAATTTCTGGATTAAATTTTCTTTATAGCTCTGAAAGTTGAAGGCAAGATTTAATATTTGAATTTTGCCACTATTCTATCTTAAATGATTCATTTTCATATAAAGTTTATTTTCAGACTGTCTTCATTTTGAAATATTTTTTAGACATTTTAGAAAATTTTGTTTTTTTGTTTTTAAAATAAATTTTTTTATTAATTTATTCTTGTTACATCTCAATTGTTGTCCCATCCCTTGTATCCTCCCATTCTTCCCTCCCTCCCATTTCCCCCTTATTCCCCTCCCCTATGACTGTTTGTTTTATTTGTAATTGTGTCTGTGTGTTATGTGTGTGTAGTATACACATGTATGTATGTGTGATGGGATGGTGTGTGTTTATAGGTGTGATGTGTACGTGGTATATGTGACTAATAGTGTGGTGCACTGTGTAAAGGGTGTCTTTGTATTATTCAAATGCTGATTTTTGTACCAAGAGATATCTGATTACAGACTAGACTTTGGTATTGTTATTCTTATGGCTCCATCATTTTTGTAGTACTACCTCCAACACCTTCTGATTGGTTAAATAAAGAGCTGAATGCCCAGTAGCTAGGCAGGTGGCAATACGGGGACATATGGACAAAGAGAGGAACGTGAAGAAAGAATATCAAGCACCCAATCTCTCTCTCTCTCTCTCTCTCTCTCTCTCTCTCTCTCTCTCTCTCTCTCTCTCTCTCTCGCTCTCTCTCTCTCTCTCTCTCCTCTCCTCTCCCTCTGTCACTCCCTCCCCCTCTCTCTCCCTCTCCATCTCTCTCTCTCCCTCTCTTTTTCCCCCTCCTTCCCCCCCCCCCCCCGTCTCTCTGTGTTGTGTATCTGCATTTGTATATGTGTGGTGTTCATACTGTTTGTGTTTATGGTGCCAGATCCCAAGAATTGGAATTCAAAGTGGTTCCTGGCTTGTGCTACGGACACTAGGAACAGAGCTTGAGTCTTCTTCTGTGAGACAGCCTGGACTGTTTTACCCCAATTTTCTTTATTTATATATTGCTTTGTATTCAATTTTATTATTGTGACAAATTTATTCATGAGCCCTCCATATATATCACTCCCAACCCCTGTACTGTTCTCTCCAAACCATCCTGTGAACCCTTCCTGCCTGTGTTTATGATTACTTCTCTAGTTATTCTTCTTATGTAAATATAAATATGCATGCATATTTATGTATGATGTATTATATACAACACACTGAACTCACTGGGCAATCTATGCAGGAGCAGCTACTCCCTGGGCGAAACTGCTTCTCCATTTCTCATCAGCCATATTCCAACAGTAGCTCTGTCTCTAGGTTCGCATGCTCATGTCTGCACGTCACTCTTGTCATTACACCTGTCCGGTTCAGACAGTAGGATTGTTCAGATTTTACAGATACAGATTTTCTATCATGTCTAAGGGTAGTGTCTATCAACAATGTCCTAGGTCTTAAAATTTTCCCAGCTAACTCTTTTATGATTTTGCTACAGGTGTAGAAGTTGCACTGCAAATGTATCAATGAGGGTTTGGCTTCCCACTGTTGTGGATATCTATAATAGTTTTCATTTGCTGCTAAAATATATCTCTTTGCTAGTGGATGAGAGTTAGCATATTTATGAATACAAGGGTAGGTACTTAGAAAACAATTAGAATTCACATGATTTTAGGAAGCCAGAATCAGTAGGTCTCCTATATAACTTATGATATCTGCAGTGACTAGTAGGTACCTGGCAAGGCTTAGAGTATGAAGCATGAATTCCCCATTGATCAAACATTAAGTCTAGTTTGACAGAACAAGATCTTAACCATTGAACAATCCAGCCAACCCTGTGTTCTGAATTTTTACTTGAAAAATTAGGAAGTTGAATTATGTAATTTTAAGGTTAACACATTCAACTTCTTTTCATTAGATCTATAAATTCCTGAGAGAAGGAATTATTTAAAGGACCTGTTTTTGAAGCTCAAAACTAAAATTAAATCCAAAGATCAGAATTCCAGATATATCTAATTACTTAATATAAAGGTACATAGTGCTTAATAAAGTCCAGACAGTATTCAGATGGTTCTAAAATAGAAACCCATAAAAATAATAGAAAAACACTCTGGGCTATGTGTTACTCATATGCCACGGATGTAGAAACTAAACACAACTGATATTTCATGAGAACAAAGGGGCAGGGCTAGTGAATGATGTAGCACAATTAGACACCAGCTCAGTCCGTTTTGGAATAAAGACCCTCAACCACCATGACATCTCTAGAAAAACACAGGAAGTATGAATATATCAATGTCATATTACATAGTGCATTTAATTTTCCCTAGATCTCATTTTTACTAGCTGTGGATCATTAATATTTACCTCTTCTGTACATTCTAATAATTATTTAAAATAGCTATTTCTTCATTAGTCAGGTTGCTGACTGAAATCGAGGGATTGGAGTTCATTAGAGTCATTTCACAAAAGGCAGGTAACAAACAAACAAACAAACAAAAAGTAAAGACATTAGTCTACAGTAAGATTAAGTAAACTGAGCAACTAGTTAAACTGAAAGACAAAATACTAGTTATTTATGTTATTTGGTAGCAAAATGTCTACTTAATTTATTCAGTGTGGTTGCCTAAAATGTGTTTTCTTTATCTTGGGTCCAGACCTTAGCTGACCTGGTGATATTATGACAGATGATGACAGGTTTACACAGGGCAGTATAATTGAGTGATAGACACTGGCATTTTCTGGCTACACGGCAAAAATAGTGTCCAGCTTGGGATTTAATTTTTCATCTCAAAGGCCTCTGAGAATGCAGAGAAATTTCTCGCCACTATAAAGTCATCACTAACCATTTCAGCTTCATGGCATGGCTTACAATCACATGAATTTAGTAAAGCAAAGTAAAATATCAATCTTCAGGTTGTGAATTAAATATATATATATTAGTTTCCTAGGGTATCTGAAACATTGTACTGAAACATGGGTATTTTAATCCAAATAAATTTATCTTTTCCAAGTTGTGGAAACTTAAAATCTGAAATAACCCCAGTACTTCTGAAAGTGCTGGGCCAGAATTACCCTTTCCCTTTTCTGGTCTCTTTTATTGAAAAGAAATCATTGGCTTTCTATGGACTGCAGATGCCTACAGTGAGCTCCACATGTCTTATTCCCAGAGGTCTAGTCTCTAAGTTTTTAATTTTAATATTAATAATGCTAAACAAAATCAAGTCTAATGGTAATGTCCTCTGTTTAAGAGTGTTTCTTATTAAAAGATCCTAAATTAAAATAAGGTTACCTTCAGATGTACTCACAGGAAATCTGAAACAATTATTTTTGAGAGATAGTACTCAATGCATATTAAAATGTAACAACTTCAATTTTATAATAAAATCTGAACATTGTTTAAGAAAAGGGTGTTACAATATAGTTTTTATGAAGAAACGGCTTAGCCAGGTGCAGTAGTGCATACATGTAATTCCAGCACTCAGGGAGGCAGGGGCAGGTAGATCTCTGTGAGTTTGAATCCAGCCTCGCTTACAAAGTGAGTCCAAGGTGGCCAAGGTTACACAGAGAAAAATTCAAAACCAAATGGAAAAAAAAAGAAGAAGAAGAAAGAGAGAAAGAAAGAAAGAAAGAAAGAAAGAAAGAAAGAAAGAAAGAAAGAAAGGGAAAGACAAGACAAGGGGAAAAAAAGGAAGGGAAAGAAAAAATAGTTTCCAAAGACATGGATTTTATTTGATAATACCTGCACCCAGCAATATAAATTTAAAAATACGACATATCATGAATGCCATCAAGGATTGGAGATCTGGCCCCACAGAAGTTCGTTCAAACGACTGTACCAACCAAGGACAATGCATGCAGTGAACATAGACCCCCTAATCATATCTAACCAATGGACAGCACATTCTCCACAGGTGTGTGGAAAGTGGGGACTGAATTTGACATGAACTCTGATGCTCTCTATTTGACCACTCCCCCTTGGTGGGAAGGCATTGTGCCACCAAGAGAAAGGGTAATCAGACAACCAGGATGAGACCTGACAGGCTATGACCATATGGTTGGGGAGAAGGTCCCCTTCTGTCACAGACCTTGAGGAGAAGAATAGGATGAAGCAGGAGGGAGGGAAGAACAGGAAGATACAAGTGAGCGGATAACAATTAAGATGTAACTTAAATAAACTACTTAACTAGAATTTAAAAACCACAACACTCTGCAAAGCTCACATAATTTTTCAAATCATGAAGCAATAGTCTTTATGGATGTGATTTTTAATTTTTTGACCATTATCCCAGGAAGGGAGGCTCCCCCAGATATTTGGGTGAAACATTTCAGAGTTACAATGGTGCTTTGAGAAGAGGTTTAAATCAGGAATCTGAGAGAAAAGTAGAGGCCTCTTACAAGATTGATTGACACCACCTAGAATGTTAAGCCTTGAAAGAATAGCAAGGTCATTTTTTTAATGAATGAAGCAATAATTTTCTCCCTCCATCATCTACACTTGTTCCATCCATTCAGTTTGGGATGTCAACTGCAACACTGGCTTTGAGACTACAATGAACTAAATAATTCCAACAGTGTTACTGAGTTTCCAGCACACAGATCTCTTCATGGAGTGTCTAAAGTTTTGTAGGTATATAACATGTTCATTTCCAACCAGAATAGTATAGAAGTCAGTTATCTATTAAAAGCTTGTAAATTGAAGACTATTTTACATGGTATCTTAGTTTTTCCACTGCTGTAAGAGACACTATGATTACAGCAACCTTACCAAGGACAGCATCACACTGGGACTGGCTGAGAATTTCCCACTTTTAGTCCATTATCATCACTTGGGGAGGTGTGGCAGCATGCAGCAGACACGGTGCTGGAGAAGGAGCTGGGAGTTTTACATCTTCATCCGCAGGCTGCAGCAGGGGACTCTGTGTCACACTGGCCAGACTTGAGCATACACAGGCTTCAGCAGGGGACTCTGTGTCACACTGGCCAGACTTGAGCATACATATGAGACTACAAACTCCTGCCTCCACAGTGGCACACTTCCTCTAACAAGGCCACACCTCCTCCAATAAAGCCATATCTCCTAATTGTCCCACTTCCCATGACTCAAACATGCTCAACAACCACACGTGGCTACGGTTGTTTGTAATATAACATTCGTATATAACTCTCCATTCCTAAGCTACTTAAGAACTCTGTTTACATGCTTTCACACAAAAGGCAAAAAGGATCTTGGATAGATTTGGTTATATGTGACTCAGACCATTAAACATCAGAGTAAATAGATTTTGTTGTGTTTTTTAATCACAATAATTTAAAAACTCTACATTCAAGATATAGTAACATGTGAAGTAAGCCACAAAATAACTGTGAGCCACATTGTATGTTGACTTACATATTTAGTCATCTCCATGAACTCATTGATGCTAACTTCTTCATGACATAAATTTACCTGCCATCCAATTTTCAGGAACAATTATATGGCAGCACTTGTGGGCTCATGCCACCAAGTAATCACAAGAGCACTTCCTTTCATTTTTCTAAATAATTACCATGGTTCTTCCTAGAACCATTTTTGTTAAAGGTCACTCACATTTTCTATTATAATCTCTCTCTCATTTCTCAGCTATTTCAATTTACTTTCAATGTACTATTGATAGTTCTGTCTGGGTAGGCTGCTTTTATTGGAAAATTACATACATCTCTTTCCTACACATGCAAAGAAAAGTTACCCATATTCTAAAGTGCACAATCAGTATGTATCCATCCATGAGAACTCCTTTAAAAAAAACAAACAAAATAACGTATTACTTTCAAAGGTGAACTCAAATGGTGTTTCTATTAATACTGTTAATTTCAAAGATAGAATAAATGTATCAAAATACAATTAAAACCACATATCCACAAAACACTTGTAAAGCTAGGAATATTGATCAAGGAAGTTAGTAAGCTCCTCCCCTAATAGCAATATTTGCCTATGTGTCTTATTCTTTATTCATCGGGACATGTGTCAGCCATGCTTCCCTATAAGACAAGAGCAAGATTGAGTATGATATTTTACCATTTAGTCAAATTATTCCTTTCAGATAAAATGATTCTATTCGTCTTCGTCTTTGTATAATATATATAGAGAGATAGATATAGATAGATAGATAGATATAGATATAGATATTTCTCTCAGCTATGATTTTGACAGGTAATAATCTGTCAATTTTATCCTGAAAATAGGCACTATTTCCACTATCATAAAATTACAGCACTTGTGTAAAAATGAGAGAGGTATCCAGGCCTTAAGAATACATAGCTTGACTGAGCCCAGGACATTTATATTTAAATATTTCTAGGCCTATGCCTGGAAGCTTCTAGCCTCAATAGAGCCTAAACTTCAGCAATCCCAGACTTTAGAGGCTCCATATTCCAGCCTCCATCTGCTAACATAGGCCTAAAGACTTTCTACCTCCAAGAATTACTTTTGAGCAAGCTCACCCTTTCTAGCTATTTCTGAGTTCTCACTGGCTGGATCAACTCAGCTGTTCTGGACCAAAATTTCCCACCAAGTTGACTCATTAAAAGTAGCTTCTCTGCTCACTTAATTGCTTTGCTTAAAAACACTGCCTCTGAACACTAAGAGCTCAGTTGCACAAAATCAACTGCATTCAGGTGCACTTCACTGAACTCTACTAAACTATACTCCTGAGCTCTACTGAAATGTCTCTATGTACTCTCTCTCTCTCTTTTCCTTCAATGCTCTTAAGTAGCCTCTCCTTTCTGTCTGCTCTCATAATAATTGGGTATATTCTACCTCTGATGCATTCTGTCAAAACTTTCTTATTTTCTTCACTTTCTCTGCCCCCCAATTCAATGCCCTTGTATGGGATTAATGGTGTGTACTAAGTGTGCACTCATATTCCAGCCTAAGGTGTTTTCATTCAATCTGAATCACTCAGGCCTAGAATGTCTTTGGATATGATGCCTTTCCAGAGCAACTATGCTGCTGGAATAAAATTCTTCTACAGGCTGGTATAAATTATCAGCATTGGGTGATAAGATAGATGATTCTAATATTATTGTTACCAGCAATTGAAAATATATGGATGACTGCACTCATACAATATATGAACATGTAGAACTATCTGTAAATAGCATACACAAGGATTATGTTTAAAGATTATGTATGGTCCCTAAGTCCGATAAGATCACATTGAATGTTGTTTAACATGCTGAAATCAATTATTCAAATATATTTTTTTAAATCCTGAGCCATATACTTCAGTGATATTTAATTAAAGTAGAAAATATATGTGGTATTTATAAATAACATTTTGTAATTAAACCTTTTAAAAATCTTGAGCCACATGTTTTCCTAAGATCTTAAAAAATTACTGAATCTCTATGATAATTACAAATGTCATGGAAAGGGCTTAAGTAATTTTCATTTCTGTATTGTTTACAAATGTGTAGATTTCTCTTTCTCTTCAATTTAGAAAAAAAATGTTTGGTTTTTTTTACATGACTAATTGAAGTATTTTAGTATGATTTGTCTTTAAATTTGTGAAGAACTTTACTGAGTGTTAAAACAGTTCATATAACTTTTTGAGATTAATTTAGCATGATTATAGATTGTTAGGGATTATGCAGAATTTATGTGTAATAAGTTAATGAAAATTAAAAGCATTAATAGTTTATATTGGATAATTTAATCAACTTCAAAATAGCATGGTATCTATAGTTTTTCTTCCTTATGTATTTTAGTATTGGGGTTTTAAGATTTTATAATATAAATTTGAAGTCCCTCTTTTCCTGATAAGAATATAAAAATTAATCCTCTAACATCTATAACTTAAAAAAATAATCACATGGGCCAAGATCCTTTCTTTTGTAATGATTTTCAGTACATTTTTTATGATTTTTGAATTTGAAAGAATAAGCCAATCCTCTTGATGCTTTTCTATAATCTCATAGTGTAAAAGTTGAGGTAGAAATATCAGGAGTTTCAGGCTAGCATCAGCAAGGTAGTGGCTTATATTAATAGATGTATTCATGTACTTGTATGTATATTAATGTTTGTCTTACATTCATACCTTTGTACCATGTATCTAGAAGCCAGAAAGAGGTGCCCATAAAAGCCAGAACTGGGCAACAGGTACCTTGGAACTGCAATTACAAACAGTTGTAATTCACCATGTGGATTCTGCTAATCAGTCTGGGTTCTCTGGAAAGGCAGCTAGTTTTGTTAACACTACAAACAAATATACTGCAGTTGATGCTGGCCTGGGCTATGAGAGAACATACCCCAAAGCAAAAAAAAAAAAAAAAAAAAAAAAAGGAACAAATAAGAAAAAGTTCAAATTGTAGAAGAAACTAACCACCAAAATGTAAAACATGCCCGAGTACATGTACAATGTTTGTAATATAACTTTGTATTATTTAATTTCCATCCATCTGTAGTGTTACTGATTTAACAAATTTAAGGTTAGGTTTATTATTTGTTTGTTTCAGTAATTCAGAAATTGCACTTTATCAGATATCTTAATCATGTCACAAATCATCATTATGTCTTTGTCAATGTTGTCAACATTATCAGTGCTTTCTATTTTATTTATTTTTAAAAATTTTTGGAAGTTGTTCGCTTTAAATTCCAATAATAGCCCCCTCTATCATTGCTTCTCAGCCCCAGGCTCTCTCTTTAATCACCCTCCTCTAGTCCTCAGAAAGGAGAAGCCTACCTCCTCTATCATCTGACCTCAGCCTATCAAGTCTCATCTGGACTATCAAGTCTCCTCTCCCTCTATGGCCTGTCAGGGCTGCCCCACCAGGGGGAAGTCATCAACGAGTGGGCAGCAGAGTCCACTCATGACGTAGCCCCTACTCCGCACATTATGGGACGCACCAGGAGACTGTGCTGCCTATCTAGTACACCTGAGCAGAGGGTCTAGGTCTTAACCTTGCATGGTCCTTTGTTGCTGCATCACTCTGCAGCAACACCAGCCCCCTGTGCCCCAGATTTGAATGCATGGATGTCAGCCTGTCTGCTAATATATATGAAACTATAAGTTGGAGTTTTCTCTAAAAAGAAAGCCTTTCCCTCTCCAAGAAGCTGCTACCCCAAAATTCTCCTAGGTTAAGTGTGAGACTTTAATTATAAAATACAGTATTAAATCTTATATATATATTTAAGTTATAATTGTAAAGGTGAATTTATATAATTAAAATGAAATTACATGTAGGTTTTGAAGGTAATAAATAGTTAACAGGATTCTGAGTTAATTTTGATTAAGCAACTGTGAAATAAAAAATGAATATATGTAAATACATATAAATATATATTCTCTTTAAACTCTATCTCTTAAAAAGTGGAAAAAATGATTAACCTCTATTTTGTAAATTTGTATTCTGCTGTAAACAAGTTAAATGTCATTGGGGAAAAAGAAAAAAAAAAAAAGAAGATCTTTGAAGCATAAAAGGCTTGTCAAGAAAATACTATTTAAAATTGACATATAAGAAAAAAATATACACTAGATACAAATTATGTTATCATGATTATTTATGTTTTGTGATGCTTTTGACTAATCGCACACTTGTATTTCTTGATAATCTTGGGAAATTTTATTTCTGTCGTAGCTTGAAAGAAAATGGTCCCCATAGGCTCATATGCTTGAACACTTTCTCCAGAATTGGTGCACTGTTTGGGAAGGACTAGGAAGTATGGCCTTGTTGGATGACCTGGGTCACTTTGGAAAGACGTTGAGTTCAAAGACCCACACCCTCCCCAGTTATCGCTCTTTGCCTCCTTCTTGCTGATAAGGCTCAACTACTCCTCCAGTGCCATGCCTGCCTACCTGTCTGCTACCATGGGCCTAGCTGTGAAAATCATGGAGTCTAATTTTCTTCAACTAAGAGACCAAAATTAAATATTTTCTTTCATAACCTTCCTTGGTCATGGTCTTTGGTCATATTAATAGTGACACACCAAAGACAACTTCCATTTTTTACAGAAATGAAAAATTATACATAGTCAAAAGCCACAACAATTCTTCTTATTGTGGTAATCTGTTGTTTCTGAATTAGCTAGATAATAGAAGTTTAAAGAGTTTTGCATTGAGACAGTTCACCAATCTTGTCTACTTTCCATGGGCTTTTGTTGGTCTGTAAAAAAAAAAAAAAAAAAAAAAAAATCCTCTAAATCGTATTTATTTAATAATGTCAACTAAAAGAAACTGCATCACTTCAAATGGCAGAAATACATTCAGATAGTTTTACCTTAGGGTTTCTCTGTGCATTGTACATTATTGCATTAGGAAATTAATTAAAAAATCAAATCTACTTGTAGGTTTCTAGGACCCTCTGGATCCTACTACTTTGCTATTCTCCCATGCTTCTCTCATCTAGAGTCCCAATAGGATGTCCTCCCATCTGTCCCAGTTTCCTGGTAAGTGAGACCTGGTGGCACTCAGAGGAAGGACAGCAGGTTACCAAGAAGAGACTTGATACTCTATAAGCATATACAGGGGGAGGAAATCCCCCTCAGGTACAGTCATAGGTGAGGGGAATAAGGGGAAAATGGAAGGTAGGGAAGAATGGGAGGATACAAGGGATGGGATAACCATTGAGATGTAACAAGAATAAATCAATAAAAAATTTTTAAAAAAATCAAATCTAAAATAATGCTCATCTGGTTTTCTATACTGAAGAGAAAGCAAGTACTTTTGAAAGCTAGATATTTTCAAAGCATATAGTTGTAGGATATTCAAGATGTCTCTACAACAGCAAAAACAAATAAACTTAACTTCTATGTCTTCCCCTGATTTGCTTATTATTACTTGAAAAATTAGATACATTGAAAATACAGTAATTCACTACTAGTAGTGACTATAAAATTGAATTTCTAAGAATAATAAGAAATAGAATCCTGGAAGCAAGAAAATGTATGGATACCCAACTTTGTCATGACATCACCAAAAGAAAGCTCATTTTAATTTCACCCAAAGATTTCCTGTAAGGATAATGCCAACCAACATTTCACAGTGTTTGAAGTTAATATATTTTAAATTAATTTGAAACTAGCAAAGTTTCTAGTGTCCCTAGGGTCCTGACACCTTGAATATCTCTCTTGAACCTGGCAGCTGTAGTTCAAATGAAATTATTTGACATCACTTATGGCAAGTCTTTGAAGTACTGAATTCTGAACTCATACTGAATCTACTTTAAGTTGAAAATTTTAAAGGGAAAGGAAAATATAACACTGCTACCACAACAATTATTTTGGTTTGCCAATTTATTTTTTTTAATTTTTTAAAAAATTTTTTTATTAATTCATTCTTGTTACATCTCAATGTTTATCCCATCCCTTGTATCCTTCCATTCTTCCCTCCCTCCCATTTTCCCATTATTCCCCTCCCCTATGACTGTTCCTGAAAGGGATTACCTCCCCCTGCATATGCTCATAGGGTACCAAGTCTCTTCTTGGCAACCTGTTGTCACCAATTTATTTTTTAAAAACCGTATTCATTCTTTGAGAATTTGTTAACTTATCAACCCCTCCTCCTATGCTCACATACTCCTCAATTTTTACCAACTTACATCTGTATCCTCTTGTTTTTTTTCCTGTTTCCACATATCAAGTCTCCTTTGGGCTTTTTATGTTTTTGGATACATGGTCTTCTAACAGAGCACGGTCCATTTACCCAAGGCAACATTCTTAAGCAAAACACCTCTCTCTCCCACAAACCATCATCTGGCAGTGGTGCCTCAGCTACGTGTAGACCTTCATATCGCTGTCTCCTCGCCATTGTTCTTTCTGCTGTGGAAGGTCTTGTGGCTGCTATCACAACTGCTGGGAGATCATATGAGAAGCTGGTGTGTAGAGCCTAAAATTGATACTATTTGCTTCTCTTCATCTACTGCTTTAGGTTGTTACAGTTTTTATGGCTCAGAATCCATAATGATCCAGGTGTCTTCAGAGGAGAGGCTGTGGTGTAGTGGTCCTACTTATGGCTTAGAGTTCCTTACAGTTGTTCTCTAAACCGTGTTGTTCTTTAAGTCAATTACTACCTACTGGAGATAAAAGCTTCTCTGCTGAAGGTTGAGAGATGTACCACTTTATGCCTATAAAGATAATTCACTAGGAAGTCCATTTTGCAGAATTCAGCTACCACTCTTGGGCAAAATCTCAAAGGATATATTGTCATCAGTGTTCATTGCACCGCTACTCACAAAAGCCAGGAAATTGAAGCAGCTTAGTTTCCACAATAAATAAATGGATTATTATAAAATATGATATAGTTATTCAGTACAATATTATTCAGCTTTTAAGAAAATTAAATAATGATTTTTTTTTAAAATGTATGGATAGTGCTGGAAACAATCATTCCAGTGAGGTAACCTTGGCTCAGAAAGACAAATGTTTCCTGGTTTTTGGGAATAGCTACAGAGGTCAGGGAATGAGTAAGTAGCCACTGGATCAAGAGGCATTTGAAGGGGCAGATAATGTAATGTGCTGGTATAAAGACTTAAGCGGCTTAGAAAAATAACAAGGGTAAAACTGGGCCAGAAGATGGAAGAACAGGATAGGGGAGAAGCATTGAAATGAATAACTAACTCAAAATACATTTACAAAGAGTCACACAAACGTGCGCACGCACACATACATACACACACACACTGAGAGAGAGAGAGAGAGAGAGAGAGAGAGAGAGAGAGACAGACAGACAGACAGACAGACAGACACAGAGAGAAAGAGAGACAGAGAGAGAAGAGATGCTGAAAAGCCTCTACACATTTATGAACAAATAAATGTGCATTAAACTATGTAAGCTATTGTTAAACAAAACTCAGACTGCACGCTACAAAGTACCCTATTGAGCACATTTCCATTGCTCTAGTCCCCTTCTTAACCAAACCTCACATTCTTCTTGGCAGCCACCAGCAACATAATACTATGTCGACTGTGAAAAGAAAATCATCAGACACACTAGTCAAAATTGGATTGTTTCGATGCTCTAGGTGCTTTCTGTAGTATTTGACACTCTACCATTAAGAAGATATGATAGACTCTGATAATTATTTCTGTTAAAAATAAAACTAAAGTATCAACATAATTTTCAGTGGTTTTAATGTGGTATTCTGAACAAAACAGTTATTTTCTTAATAGCATTCTAAAGACCAAAAGTCCCAATATATTTACCAATAAAAAATCAAAAGGGTCTCTCATGGGAGAATAGCAAAATAAAAGGATACAGATGGTCCTAGAAATCTACAAGTAGAACAATATGATAGGCAGATTTGGGCCCAGGGGTCCCGCTCAAACTAAGGCACCAGCCAAGGACAATACAGGAGGTAAACTTTAAACCCCTTCCCAGATCTAGCCAATGGTCAGAATATTCTCCACAGTTGAGTGGAGAGTGTGATATGACTTTCTCACGTACTCTGGTGCCTCACATTTGACCATGTCCCCTGGAGGGGGAGACCTGGTGGCACTCAGAGGAAGGACAGCAGGTAGCCAAGAAGAGACTTGATACCCTATGAGAATATTCAGGGGGACGTAATCCCCCTCAGGAACAGTCATAGGGGAGGGAATAATGGGAAAATGGGGGGGGGGGCGAGGAATGGGAGGATACAAGGGATGGGATAAACATTGAGATGTAACAAGAATAAATTAGTAAAAAAAAAAAAATCAAAAGGGTCATGAAAGAATGGGCAGGGGGCCAGGAGGTTGAGTGTTAGAAGGAGACAATCGAGGCTGGTGGATCCGGACCCAGGGAATCTACACAAACTGACACATCAAGCACATTCAGGCAGAGAACTAGGCCCCTGTTCAGATGTAGCAGATGGACAGCTCATTCTGCATATGGAGAATGGGAGGGGAGAGCGGGGGACTGCCTCTGACAATTCTTGTACCCGCGATTTGATCTCTGCCCATTGGCTGAGAGGCCCTGTGGTAACACAGAGTTAGGAGCTGCACACTGTCTGTATGAGACCTGTTAGGCTGTGGTAAGAAGGTGTGGGAGGAAGACTCTACCTGTCAAAGGTCTAGGGGAGAGGAATAGGGCAGAAGAGGGACGAAGAGTGAGAACAGGAAGAAAAGAGCAAGGGGAGCACAGTCAAAATGTAATGTAAATAAATTATAATAAAATATGTATATTTAAAAAATTAAATAATCACACTTAATTGTCTGACTGTACAAAGGGTTATTTCATTTTTATTAGGGTTCTGTCAGTTCATTGACGCTATCTAATATAAAAATTTATGCAATGACTTGTGCTCATTTCTGAAAACAATCAAAGCCAAAAATTAAAGGTAGAAATTTTTGTTTTAGCTCACACATTCAGATGTTTCTGTTGATAATTATTCTGCTTTTTGCTTTGAGTCTATGATAAGACAATACCATTATTTCAAATGGCAGATTACAGTGTTCATTTTATACTAACCAGGAAAGATAAACAAAAAGCAGGGACCTAGAGATAGTATTCTTCTTCCCTGAGGATAATTAAAACAAACACAGGGTAAGCAAAGGGATTAAATAAAGTGTTGGTTTGATCATGTCGAAAATGTGTTATTAAGTAACCAAATTATATTTAATCCAAACAATCCAAATTTTATATCTAGAATGCTTTTCTTTAAAATTCAGATATTATAATGAATTGAAATAAAGCACTGGATTAAAACAAACGAAAAATTAATTTCATCGGCATAGTGGAAAACAACAGAGAATTATGTATTTGTAACATATTTTTCTTATTTATATGTGAAAAATAAAACAGAGCATAAGATAATTGGATTAACTTACTTTACCTAAAAAATCTTATTTTAATATTATCAAGCCTTCAGATAACTGTGATTGTCAAAACTTTATTTTAAAACCATTTAGATGCAGTATTAGCAGTGAATGTAAATGTTTTTTAAAAAGCTTGATTTTTTGTATTGTGATTTCATAAGACAAATGTCTAGATTGCCAACTGTTCATGAGAGCTGCGGTTCCATGAAAAAAAAAAAAAAAAAGTAAAAGAAAACAGTTTCATATAGCCCCAAAGGCCTATATGCCAAGGTTTGACCAGTAAATCCTGCTTGAAGGAAGTTAACTCACTTTGGTATGGTCTCATAAGTGAATACGGGGAACCATAGCCACTCTGTCTCCTTGACCCCAGTGTGTCACTATCTTCCTTCTACACCATATCTCCTGTGGTACATAATGCTTCACATCAGCTCCAAAGCACTGAAGTCAACCCATCATAGGCTGTAACCACTGAATCCAAAATCTCAAGAATAACTTCCATCTTTTAAGGGTATTTTGTTGAAAACAACATGGAATACATCAATACTGACAAACAGAGGCAGGGACTACTGAAATAAATACTACTAAAATAAACCTTGTGATTCTTCTGGGTGTAGAGATGAATTTCCCCCTCACTTATATTTTAGCATTAAGTATCCTTGGCTTAGCCTTAAATAACAAGAGGCCACACATGGGGTTCCATTTGGTGTCTAAAAATATAAATTGTGTAAATATATTTGAAATTTGTTTTTATGTCTTCATATTAACAGAGTCTAAAGTTTTTGATAAAACTTAATACGTTTTCAATTTAAATTTTTGATTTTTTATCATGTTTTTTGAGTATGTGGGGTGTGTGTGTGTGTGTATGTGTGTGTGTGTGTGTGTGTGTGTGTGTGTGTGTATTTGTGCAGGTATTCTAAAATACATCAGACAGAATATCTTTGCATGAGATTTATAGGCAGATGTGACCAATTGACATGGATATTGGGAGCTGAGCTCATGTCTTCTGCAAGAGCAATGAGCACTTATTAAAACTAAGCCATTTCTCCAGCGTCTCAGCAATTAATTTCAGCTTCCATTCATTTATCTCTTTTAGTAGTACACAGATGCACACTTAAAAGCATACACAAAGACACCTTTTCAAAGGAGCTGGGGCTGGAGCAATAGATAAGAAATTCAAAGTACTTCCTGCTCTTTCAGAGGACCCAGATTCATTTGTCAACATCCACCTAGCAGCTAACCACCACCCAGACCTCCTGATTCAGGCCAGCAGATGTCCACTTCTGACCGTCACCAGCACCAACATACGTACAGTACACGTGCACACACATTGACAAGAATACTCTTACAAATTAAAATTTTAAATAAAAATTTATTAACTTCTGGCTATATCTTTCTCAAATAAAATTTTAATCTATCAAATACATTCAAATATCCTTAATAACATATTTCTGCTTTAGCAGTTATGAAACCAGTAATTATTAGCATATTACCTAAAGAGATTTCAGTGCTCATATAAGCTCATAAAGAAGACAGAATTGAAATCAACTTCTTGTGAAAGTACAATAATAATATAACATGTTTATAAAAACACATTTTAATTGAACCAAACTGAAATTAAAATTTTAATTGGAAATGAAATTTTATATTGCTATATTACAGCTCTACTTGTATATGCTGTTCCCTGATTTTTAATTTCAATCATCAATTTTGAAGATACACATTACATTAAGTATGATATTCCAATTCACAAGAATAATACTGTAAATTTTAAATCTCATTAACACGTGTAAATATTACAATTAGTAAGCTATATTATCAGTTCTGTAAACATAACGTGCATTTATTCAAGAATAATGAACAGATTCTACTTCCTGGAATTAAATTTCAGTCATGATAATAAATGGGTTTGCTGGAAGAAATAATTGTTCAAGTGGCATATGGAGACTAATTTAGGGAGAAAAAATACAATCACTGAGACATTCAGGACTTTCTAATATATGTAAACATTTTTCTTTTTCCAATATGAGCAATTTAAACTACAAAAAGTTATTACCAAACAATCCTGTACATTAAAATATAGTTTACCTGTGACAGGAAGACCACCATTTCAGCGAAACTCAGTTGATTTATGAATTGTGTTTACTTAGCAATATATTCATTAACATAAAAGTATATTTAACATATGTGTTGTCGCACATGCTTAGGCCACAGCTCTCAAGATGTATAGAGGGGTGGTTGGTGAATGTTAAGCCTTCTAGTGTAAAATACAAGTAGGAATCCTGTGACAAAAACAATAGTGTTTACCACCATCATTGACAAAAGAAAATAAACAATTTTCTACGTGCAATGGAATATTTGCATACTGAGTGGCTAGCAAATGTCTCAACATAATAAAGGCTATATACAGCAAGCCAATAGCCAAAATCAAAGTAAACTCAAGGAAATTCCTCTAAAATTGGGAACAATGCAAGGCTTCCCACTCTCTCCATATCTCTTCAATATAGTAGTCAAAGTTCTAGCCAGAGCAATAAGACAACAAAAGGAGATCAAGGGTATCCAAATGGGAAAGGAGGAAGTCAAATAATCCCTATTTGCAGATGATATGATAGTGTACATAAGTGACCCTCAAAATTCCACCAGAGAACTCCTACTGCTGATAAACACCTTCAGCAAATTGGCTGGATACAAAATTAACTCAAAAAAGTCTGTAGCCTTCCTATACACAAATAACAAGCTTGCAGAGGAAGAAATTAGGAAAACCACACCCTTCACATTAGCCACAAGCAATATAAAATATCTAGCATGGTACTGGCACAGCAACAGGCTGGTTGATCAGTGGAATCGAATCGAAGAGCCAGATATAAATCCACACAAATATGGTCACTTGATTTTTGACAAAGAAGCCAAATCCATTCAATGGAAAAAGGATAGCATCTTCAACAAATGGTGCTGGTCTAACTGGATGCCTATGTGTAAAAAAAAATTCCAAAGAATACTTAGAATGACCTCAAGTATGCCTAGTAATTCTGGATATAAAGTATCAATACTGAAGTTTACTATAAGGAACCTAGGTTTGGATCAGTTTACTTTTGTTTTGTACTTTATTATGAAATTTAGAGGCACCTCCCATCATTTATTAATACTAGTATTATATAACAGGTAAACTTAGTTTTTAACTTTGGATTACATTCAGATATTATTTTTTTCACATTTTCTCCAGTTTAAATTTGAGAGTTCTTTAAACTCAATTCCTATTATTCTTTTATATATCCTTACATATTTAAAAAATAGCTCCAGATATTTATATTTCTCATAAGGTATATTTTGATCATAACCTTGCCCAAATCTTTCCCCCAACTGTCTCTCCCTAACTTCAGGCTCTCTCCCTCTCTATCTCCCCCTCCCTCCCTCCCTCCCTCGCTCCTCCTCCACCCCCCCCCTCTCTCTGTCCCTCTCTTCCAATCTACTTCTCTTGATTTTCAACACAGAATTTCCCTGTGTAGCCTTATTTGTCTGTCCTGGAACTCCTTTAGAACAGGCTAGCCTCAAACTGGAAAATACTCTTGCATCTCCCGTAAGAGTGCTGATTCAAGGTGTGTACCAACAAAACTCTCTCTCTCTCTCTCTCTCTCTCTCTCTCTCTCTCTCTCTCTCTCTCTCTCTCTCTCTCTCTCTCCCCCCCCCCTGTGTGTGTGTGAATTTATATATGTGAATACAATCAAAACTTATATACAAGTGTGTATATATATATGTATATGCATATGCACATGAACATAAACATGTACATGTATATATATATGTATATGCATATGTCTTACTTCTTGCACTGTAAGTTGGCTCAAGTCAATCACATGTATTTTCTGACACAGAAAAATTGAGCCATTTTTCCAAGAGGTATTCATTTCTTTTCACAAACTGTATTGAAACAGATATCCAGGCATTATATATAATCTTCCTACTAGGAGTTTGTTGTTTCTATGTCTCTTTTAATTAAAAGGCTCTATATTTATGTGCTATCTAAAATTTAAATATTATAATGCATTCTTCTGAATATGATTTTTTATGGGACTTTATCTCTTCAGCAGTTTTCCTCTATTTTAAACTACAGATTACTGTAACACAAACTCAAGCTTAAATATATGTTTTTCTGTCTGTTCTGACATTGAGATTGGTTTCAACTTCCTTAAACATTTTGCATTCTATGACACACTGTGTTGTTCTTTTGTGATTCTATTCATTAGCACTAGTATTTTCACCCTCATTTAATTCCCAAACATGAATTGACTAGTGCTTTTTACTGGTTGTATAGAAGCAGATAACTTAATCCAAGATTTTAATTCGTGGTCCCAACAAACAAAATGAATATTCATGGATAATTAGTTAATATTTTCTCTCAAAGTCTTTCTTTTTGAAAAAGAATAAAACTCTAGTATTAATTCTATATGTTTATTACATATATGTTCTTATACATCTGAAAATTTAAATTTAGGGAAAATTTCATTTCCTCCATTTCCACGTTGCATAGAAGTGACAACATTGTAAATTCATTAACAATATGTAGGTTATTTTCAACTAATGGATCAGTGATTGATTGAGAAATGTCCCTGGTTGATTGATGGAAAATTGTTGGTTCATCTCCTCAGTTACTTTTCTTTCACTGTGAATCACTCATTCTCAGTATCCTACTTTTTTGATTATTTTATTGCCACTAATTTTTACATTTCCTTTTTATCCATCTATGGCATTATTCATTCTCAAAACTAGATGAGGTTTTTGTGGCATACTTTGGAATTACATCTTTTATTTTCTCTGTGTAACAGCCAGAACGCCAATATTGTCATTTGTTTAGGTGCAGAAATTATAAGGAATTGCCAGCCATGACCCATTGCATCCATGGCCTTTGTTGGTAATCATTTTGGTTGACGCTGGCACATAAAACTGCATTCACATTCTTATATAAGTTTCACCAACTATGCTTTCTACTAGGATTTTGCTCATGTTCCTTCGGAAAGGACTGACCCTGAAGAAGCATTTCAGCCAATCTTACATCTGCCAACAAAGGAAGCCTGATACATGCTTTTGGCAAGATGGAAAATCTTGAGAGATATAAAGAGCTGCAGGGGAACCAAAGAAAATATAGTCTTGATCCCATGGGCTGTTGTTCCAATTTGTCATTTCTAGTGTTGATGCCTCAAATAATATCTACTGATTAGAACATGTTATTTCTATATAAGTTGATAGATGAATGTCCATCATTTTCTTCTAACGGAGTCTCAGTATTTTCAAATATTCACTAATAAATAAGAAGAATTTATCACTCTATTCTCCAATGTGCAGCAATATGAGTAAAACTTATTGTGTAAATATGGTTTTGGAGTCATAAAAATGTAACAAAAAATCTACCCAGACAGATTTTTGTCTTCATTTTATTTCACCTTGCACAATATTAAAAACCCTTTAATCATAAATTCTTACTCAAAAGGCATTTGCCTTTCAGCTAACCAATGTTGATTTTTCTTTGTAACATAAAAATTAATCACAGAAAACATTATACATAAATATAGGTTGAAATAATATGATTTTGATGAGTTAGAGATTCTTTAAATTTTTCACAAGCTTCATTCCTTCTATTCTCTCCAATAATTACATTTAATATAAAATAGGGTTAAGCTAACTAAAAATTTGAAAATTCTCAGTGTATATCTGTCATGACCTTTCAACAACTTCTGAAAATATCTACAGTGACTTGACTCATTTTTTGTTGAATTGATAGTGAGATACGATCTCACAATATTGAGATCCTAGTAAACTTAAATTATAAAGGTTTCATGAAATTATTAATTTATTATTTAACAAATGTAGAATTTATAACTCATATGTATCCCTTCCCATAATCCTCACTACTTCTACTCACACTAACAGTCTTTGTTTATGGAGTAGACTTCGTATGTGTGTTTTTCCTCCATCTATATAATTTTCATGTTGAATTGCTAATTTGGATGTGTTAGCAGGTTAAATTTTATCATTGAAACTACTCAAATTGGGACCTTCTTTTAAAAAACTATAAAAAATTTAATCTTTTTTCATATTAACCTATTCACAAGTCATCAAAATGGTGTAATTCTATTTTAAGATTATGGCCATGATTTATGAAAATTGTATCATGCCACACAATAGAATCCATTAATTTGGGACATGCACATTGTATACATACATACATACATTCATATGTCTGTGTACATATATGTAAATCCCAAAAATGATGTATAATGTCTCATAACTATTTTAAGATAATTTTATACATGCATTTATTTCATCAATACTAGAAATTAACTACATCATTGCAACTTTGTAACACTCTTTATGTAATGTGATATCCCTTCTATTTTCTTTCTTTCTTTTTTTTTTTGCAAAATATTTTGTTCATTCTGGTTTATTTGTCTGCTGATCCCAATTTGTGAGCAGATGATATGTATATGGTAGATTGCTAAAGATTAATAAGAAGAAATATAGATTATATAATATGTAGAGATATAGATAATAAAAGGGAAAGGTTTATCTTTTTATCAAATGAAACTTTTTTTTTATCTTACTAGTGTTGTGTCATATAAATGGAGGCTTTTGACTGTCTTCTTCACAAGCAAATGACAAATACATGAGGTGATATATGCATATCCAGGAAAGACTAAAATGGCTTTCACTTACTACCAACATATCTATGTTCTGAAAAGTATAATTCATGCTGTAGATAGGTGCATATTTCTCAAATGGAAAGAAAAAGTACCAAAAATGTTAAAAGATTAAATATAAACTCATGGAAATTTTTTCACAATAAGATTAAAAATAATACTGCCATATGTGTTTTCAGTCGCTGTGTTTGAAAGTGGAATGAATGCATCATAGTAATACATATATGTTTTTCAAATGCTTCTGGGCAGTATATATATCTACATAAGAAAAATGTTCACTAAATCCAATTGCGCATCATTTAAAAATTTAGATTATATTAGACATGATAGCTATAATTATAAAATTCAGACTAAAATATGATTAAAGCCTTATATCCATAAGGAAAAAGTAAAATATGTTTATTTTAATTTTGTTTACTTTATGTCCCAATTGTAGTCCTCTCTCTTTACACCTCCTGTTCTCATCCTTCTTCCCTTATCCTCCCTCCCACCCACTCCTAGTCCTCAAAAAGGGGGAGCACTCCAACCATATCATCTGACCTCAGTCTATCAAGTCTCATCTGGATTGCTTGTATCCTCATCCTCTGTGCACTGTGACATTTGCCCTGTCAGTGTGAAGTTATCAATGAGTAAGATGCAGAACCTATGTTAGAGATAGCCCCTTCTCCCTATATTAAGACTGGGCTGCCTATCTACTACATTTGAGCAGAGGGTCTAGGTCCTCTCCATGCAAGGTCCTTTTTTGCTGCATCAGTCTCTACAGGAGGATGGACAGAACTAGCAATGATTATCCTGAGTGAGGAAACTCAGAATCAGAAAAACATGCATTGTATATATTCACTTATAAGCAGATATTAGACACATAATAGATGATAGCCACACTACAATACACAGGCATAAAGAAGTTAAATAACAAGGAAGACTCTAGGGAGAATGTTTAATTCTCATTCAGAAGGGCAAATAGAACAGACACCAGAAGCAGTCGAAGAGAAGAGGGCAGGTGCCCATCATGGAAGTCATCTGAAAGATTCCACTCAATGGGGATCATAGCAGATGCTGAGATTCACAGTCAAACTTCACGGTGGAGCACTGGGAGCCTTATGAAAGAGTTGGGGGAATAGAAGGACCTGCTGGGGACAGGAGCCCTACAAGAAAACCAATGGAGCCAAAATCTGGGCCGGGAGAGGGGTAACAAGGATTTTAAGTAAGGCAAAAATGGAGAAATATGGATGATTAGGTAAAGTCAAAATAAAAAATAAATCTATATGACATTTAACTGACAAAGCACAGATGCAATGAAGTACACATGGGATTTAACAGTGTAAAAACAAAATATCTATTACGTGTAAAGAATTATAATTCAAAATTTGTGGTAAATAAAACTGTATGTAGTGTTTTGAAAATGTCACTTCACAAAAAGTAAAAATTAGATATTAACAAATATAGAGAGGGCCAGTATCATTAATTATAATGTAACGCCGAGTAAAATCACAGTAACACCAAACAAAAGAAAAGGAAATTTAATTTTATGTTTTATTAATCTGTACAAAGAAAACTAAGGCATATGTATTGTTCTAAAGTATAGAAAATACACTTCAAAGTGCTTAAATCTACACCTTTGTCAACAGGCATTTCACTTTTAAATACTTTTAAGGAACACACAAAAACAGTCAATTTTAATATCTAGACACATGTCTTCTTCATACCACCAACTGCTAACAAGTGTTCATAAATATATAAAGTAATAAGCAAACTATGTAACCACTCACTGAAAATAACTTATGAAAAGAAAGTCCAGATATAATAAAACATGAATGAAATTACAGCAACTGTTTCCAATACCCCAGTTAGCTACAGTGTTCTATGTGCTGTATTGCTTTGCTGTAGACATGTTAAACAGCCTCCATTTTCTGAGAGTTTGTTTAAACAAGTAGAGGTTTGGACACATTATTGACCTCTTCCTATTCCAAGCATAGAAATAGGTGGGATTGGAGTGTGGGAACACTTTGCCTGATCTCCTACAACAGTCCATAGTAGGAATGTTGCGACAGAGAATATGCCAGTTTCCCATTGGTCCAGTTGGCTGGCTTATGTGACTACTGAGAAAAAGGAAAGTGGTTTCTCTAGGTTCTGAAGTTTTCTCAGAGAGATCAGTACATGGATGATTGAATCTGTGTTACTACAAAAAAGGATGTGGCAATTCTTACTTTAAATTCTTACTGTTGTAATTGTTGCCAAGACTTTTACTTTCACATAAATCCTAAAGCACTAAAAGTTAGAAGAAAAATTAACCAGTATGTTTAAATTAATGAAAAAAAAAACACAACTGTTAAATAAAGTAATACAGTCATCAAGTAAGCCTCTAGGCATTGGACTTTTTTCCATCACTGATGAATTCTATCAAATATGAATGTACAGCAATTCCACAGAATGTGTTTCATAACATAAAGATAAATAGTGTGCAATATTGATAATCTTAACTAGATATACTTCAGGCAAGTTGAGACATTAAGAAAAATACGCCCTATGAGCATATACAGGCACAGTCATAGGGGAGGGGAGTAGGGGGAAAATGGGAGGGAGGGAAGAATGGGAGGATAGAAGGGATGGGATAACCATTGAGATGTAACAAGAATAAATTAATAAAAATAAATAAATAAATAGCAAAAAAAGAAACACATATTTACTTTCTAGTATACTAGTGTGGCTGTCAAATAATACCAATAATTCTGAAACCAGTGAACTCCAATCAAAAAGAAATAAAAAAATGAGTAACTAGTTAAACATAACAGATGGCATCTAGTAAAAATACTTGAAGATACAGGCTTGAGAGTGATCTGAAAGTGAAGACCTAAGACTATTTCTTTTTTGCTTGCTTTGAGCACAGAAAGGGGAAAAAGAAAATTGAGTAACTAAGATTTGTTTTTTACATATGATAAAATGGTTTTATACATTTTCTAATCTTAGTGATACAGTGAATGAAAACTAGTAACAAACATGTTTAATTATGAAAATTATTGGCTTAATGAATATGTACTAAACATCAGCATAACAGAACTTATACATTTCAACTATACAGATAAAACAGAATAGAGAGATATTTCTTGTGAAGCTTAAAGTACATAGATGGGTACAATCGTAATTGAATTCAATCAAAAAAGGACTTTGAAAGATATTTTGATTGGATATCATCAAATTTAACACCCTACTTTTTATCAAATAAATCATTAAATTCTTTCTTTATTCATTTTATTATATTAAGATGATTTGACATGGAACATAAATTTCCTTCGCTAAATTTTAGCATTTTAATAAGTCGTATAGGAATTTTCACAACATATTTAAGGAGTATAGTGCAAAAAGACAAATCATTTACAGAAACAAGGGCTTGCACATATTTTCTATGTATTTTCAATAAAAACAGGTTGGAATATATGACCTTTGAGATCTCTTTTGCAATATTTCTCACCTCTGTATTTTGGCTGTGTCATGTAGCTATTTCCTCGAGGAAAAATATGCCCTCTTGTGAGTGTGAGGGAAAATCATAAAATCAAAGCAAAAATATTACAAAGTTAGAAAATAATCAAATTTACTAGATTTCTAACTGTCTTATCCCAACTAAGGTTGCTTAGTAACAAGTGCTAGTGAGAAGAGGCTCTTTGACCCACCTGGTTGCCTGCAAGTGATACAGGAAGCTCCAGGCATACAATTTCCATTAGTTGTCACCTATATTCTGTGAACTTTTCATTTAGCCAACTGTATTTGTGTCACCCACACTTACTTATATAACCTGCCCTCTTCTGTGAGCAATTCCAATGAAATCACAGGTGTATATAGTTAGATAGCAGTAGGATATGATTTGCCAACTCATGAGAACCACATTTGGGACTGAAGAGAATCTTGTTCTTATCCCTGTGGAAAATTCACACAACACACATTATTATTATAAAATCACCCCTAGCAATTAATTTGTTTCAATTACACAAATACATGCAGTTTTCTAGTTGGTGTTTATTCCTTATTTACCATTCATGATCATCCCATAAATGTATCAATAGCAAAGGCAATAGAGAGAAAGTTATAATATTTGTCTCAACTATCTGTTAATAGTGCAAGTAAAATATTTTATAGGGTGTACTAAAGATTTATGCTAAGACATTCTTGATGACACTACCTTGATGTAATTAATGATTTTATGACCCTTTAAAGAACATAGTGACCCTTAGTTAATGCTTGATGTGACATAGAGTATTGCTTAGTATCAATGAAAAATTTTTTCTTCCATCTCCCTTCCAGACTTGTGTTTCTTTTTTACAAAAGACAAAAATCACAATCAAGCAGAGAATTTTCATTCTAGATGTGTAAGCTCTTATCTATGCACAGTTTTTGAAAACCTATAATCATGAATTCTATATAATTTGAAGAACACTAGGAGATTATTGCAAGAAGAACACTCAATTAATGGTTATTTTATTCTGACAAAAACTTAGGAAGGATTGATAAGAATTCATTCACATTATATGTTAAATGGTATATGTACATTACTGATATAGAATTCTTGATGATAAAAAATATACAACAACATTCTATTGCCTTCATGAGTACATATTTACCATGAAACATGTATCATATATATTAGAGACAAAATGTAATATCAGTTATATTAGTTTATTTATAAAATTTAAAACAATATTACGGTTGTTGATTATTGATAGCAGAACTGATAATATTCAATGGATTGACAAATAATTGTCAGAAAGAATTTTATTTTATTTTATTTATGTTGACTGTTTGGTGATAAAGTATTGTATCATGTAACAGCATGGATTTATGTAAGTATGAAACATTGTCACTCTAAGAGTGTCCTGTAAATTTCCTCTATATAGGGCTACCCAGGCCTGCTAGTATAATGTCACTACAGTAGTGAATGCCATATTCCTGATACTTACAGTCTGCAAATGTTTGCTTTTTGGAATATATGGAGAAAATGTCTGCATTCATCTCAAGTAGTGAACCAAGCTCATTTTTCCCTATAAATTTTCAACTTTGAAAAATAACTATATCTTTGAATGTTTGGTTTTAGTAAAGAATGTTGACCTTCATCTAAGATTTGGGGTATAGAGGATTCCTATAGATATGACAATATCTTGGTTGGTAAGCACACTATGAAAAGATGAAGCAATAGAAAACTCTATTATAAATCCAGGTAATTTGTATTCCTTTCTGTCTTCATCAGTGTCACTCAAAATGAATCTCTTATTTTTCTGTTTTCAACAAAGGATATTCTGTATAATGTCTGGCAAGCATCCTGTGCTCATTAAACACTTTTTGAACAGAAGAAGGTATCAATTCTCCCCCTTCAGTAACCACAGGTTATAGAGTAAATATCAGGATCCACAAACAGGAAAGAACAGTTGGCATTTGTCTTTCTCACACTGTTTGTTCTAAATATAGTATTTTCTAGTTCTATCCAAATATCTGTAAGTGTCATGATGTATTTTTTCTCTATAGCTGAATTAAATTCCATTGTGTATATGTACCATATTTTTATTATCCATCAGTTGATGCGTCAGCTGATGAATACCTACATTGTATGCAATTTTATCTATTGTGAATAAAACTGAAAATGATTATGGATGAAAACATATCTTTATAGAACAATATAAAGTCCTAAATGTTCTCTCTCTCTCTCTCTCTCTCTCTCTCTCTCTCTCTCTCTCTCTCTCTCTCTCTCTATCTATCTCTCCCTCTCTCTCTCTCCCTCTCTCTCTCTCCCTCTCTCTCTCTCTGTCTCTCTCTCCCTCTGTCTCTCTCTCTCCCTCTCTCTCTCTCTCTCCCTTACTCTCTCCCTCTCTCTCTCTCTCTCTCTCTCTCTCTCTCTCTCTCTCTGGGTTTAATAGTACCTTTCATTTGAGATTTTATATGAACCTTCATACTCATTCAGAAAATGACTACTTTTGTTTGCTTTCCCAACAACACTGAATCTGAATTCTCCTTTCCCCAAGACATTGCCAGAATCTGCTGAGCTGTTTATGGAGGATGATCTATTGAAGTGTTCCTCAAATCAGCTGGCAAATATTTTGTTGATATGTTTGCATTTAAATTCATCAAGGTTATTGTTCTACATCTTTTCCCGTTTTAAATTTTTATCTGATTTAATTATAAGTGCAATGCTAACATCATTAAAAGGACTGGATGTATACCTTACTTTTATATTTCATGAAATAGCTTTGAGAAGAATTTGATTTACATCTTCCACATTCTGGTAAAATTATGCAATGAATGCATCTGGACCTAGATTTGTTGGTTTGTCTATTTAAGTTAAATGCTTTTTTTTTTACTACTTAAATCTTGTTTTTGTGGTGGATTTCCCTGACATTTTTATTTCCTCTTTTTTTTTTTTTTTTTTTTTTTTTTTTGTAACTTTGGTAGTCACATGCATTTATGAATTGATGTGTTTTAGCTTAGTCATCAGGGAAATGCAAATCAAAACAACTCTGAGATTCCATCTTACACCCATCAGAATGGCTAAGATCAAAAATTCAAGCGACACCACATACTGGCGAGGATGTGGGGAGAGAGGAACACTCCTTCATTGCTGGTGGGAATGCAAACTAGTACAGCCACTTTGGAAATCTATCTGGTGCTATCTCAAAAAAATGGGAATAGGACTTCCTCAAGACCCAGCTATTCCACTCCTTGGAATATACCCAGAAGATGCTCCAGCACACAACAAGAAAATTTGCTCAACCATGTTCATAGCAGCCTTATTCATAATAGCCAGAACATGGAAACAGCCTAAGTGTCCCTCAGTAGAAGAGTGGATAAAGAAACTGTGGTACATATACACTATGGAATACTACTCAGCTATGAAATGTAGGTTTTTTATGAGTCTCATTACTGTCATTTGATATCATATGGGTCTGTTATGATTCTCCCAACCCAATCTAAATTTTATTAATTATGAGGTTTCCTCAATATGTTTAGTGAGTTTGGCTACATGTTTGTACATTTCTTTGATATTATTTTAAAGAATCAATATTTTGCTTCATTAATTTTCAGTGGCGTTTTTGTTTCTATTTCATTTACTTGCCCCCAAAATTAATTAGTTCACACATGTATTTGTACCCTTTTTGTGATTAGACACATTTATATTCATTCTTCTGAATATTAGTCCCCTGTGGAATATCATACTCATCAAAAGAAAGATACACCAAGAGGACTTCACAATTCATAACATCTATGCACCAAATGAAGGAGAACCCACAGTCATCAAAGAAATATTACTTAAGCTTAAATCACACTTGGAACCCCACACATTAAAGTGGGAGACTTCAATACCCCACTTTCACCAGTAGATAGATCATGGAGACAGAAACTAAATCGAGAAATAATAAAACTAATAGACATGATGAATCATATGGACCTAACAAATATCTACAGAACATTTCACCCAAAAGCAAAAGAATATTCGTTCTTCTAAGCACCTCACAGAACCTTCTCCAAAATTGATTATGTATTTGGCCACAAAGAAAACCTCAGCAGATACCAGAAGATTGAAATTATCTCTTGCATTTTATCAGACCATCATGCATTAAGACTGCAACTCAGCAACAACAACAACAGAAAGCCTACAAAGGCATGAAAACTGAACAAGCCCATATTCAATGGCCGAGAAGTCAGGGATGATATTTTAAAAAGAAATTAAAGATTTAATAGAATTCAATGAAAAAGAAGGCACAATTTACCAAAACTAGTGGGACACAATGAAAACAGTGCTAAGAGGAAAGTTCATAGCACTAAGGGCCTTCATAAAGAAACCACAGCAATTCCTTACTAGAAACTTAGTATCCTACATGAGAGCTCTAGAACAAAAGTAGCAGACACCCCTGAGAGGAATAGATGGCTTGAAATCACCAAACTCATGGCTGAAATCAATAAATTAGAAACAAAAAGAACAACTCAAAGAATCAATGAAACCAAGAGCTGGTTCTTTCAGAAAATCAACAAGACAGACAAATTCTTTGACGAACTAATTAAAAGGAAGAGGGAGAGTATTCAAATTGACAAAATCAGAAATGGAAAAGGGCACTCACCAAAGAAATCTGAGGAATCATTAGGTTTTACCTAAAAAAAATTATATGACACAAAATTTGAAAATCTAGATGAAATGGACATTTTTATTGATAGCTACCAATTACCAAAATTGAATCAAGATCAGTTAAACAAATTAAACAGGTCTCATAAGGAAATAACAGCAGTCATTAAAAGACACCCAATCACAAAAAGCCTAGGGCCAGATGATTTCAGATCAGAATTCTACCAGAACTTCAAAGAAGAGATAATACCAATTCTCTTTAAACTATTCCATAAAATTTCAACAGAAGGAATATTACCAAACTCATTCACCTTGATACCTAAACCTTACAAATACCCAACAAAGAAAAAGAATTTCAGACCATTTCTCATGAATATTAATGTGAAATTACTCAATAAAATACTTGCAAACCAAATCCAAGAACACATAAAATATATCATTCACCATGATCCATTCCAGGGAAACATGGGTGGTTTGATATATGGAAATCCATCAATGTAATCATCATATAAACAAACTGAAAGAAAAAAAAATACATGATTGTCTCCTTAACTGCTAAAATAGAATTTGACAAAATCCAACACTCATCCCTCTTAAAAGTCTTGGGGAGACTGAGGATACAAGGCACATACATAAACATAGTAATGATCATATACAGCAAGCCTATAGCCAGCATCAAACTAAATAGAGAGAGATTTAAATCAATTCCACATAAATCAGGACACAACAAGGCTGTCTACTCTTTCAATACCTCTTCAATATAACACTTGAAGTCCTTTCTAGAGCATTAAGACACATAAAGGAGATGAAATGGATACAAATTGGAAAGGAAGAAATCAAAGTATCACCATTGGCAGATGATATGATAGTATACACTAATTACCCCCAAGAATTCTACTGAGGAATTCCTACAGCTGATAAGCCCCTTCAGCAAAGTGGCAGGATACAAAATCAACTCAAAAAAATCAGTACCCTTCCTGTATACAAGTGACAAACAGGCTGAGAAAGAAATTAGGGAAACAATACCCTTCACAATAACCACAAAAAACATGAAGTATCTTGGTGTAACACTAACCAAGCAAGTGAAAGACATGTATGAAATAGATTCAAGTCTATTAAGAAAAAAATTAAAGAAGATATCAGAAAATAGAAAGATCTCCATGCTTATAAATCAGTAGGATTAATATAGTAAAATTAGCCATCTAACTAAAAGGAATCTACAGATTCAATGCAATACCCATTAAAATGGTAGTACAATTTTAAACAGATCTTGAAAGAACAATTCTCAGTTTCATTTGGAAAAACAAAACAAACAAACAAAAACCCCAAGTGTCTAAAATAATCCTATACAATAAAAGATCTTCTGAAGGAATCTCCACTACTGATCTCATGATGTACTATAGAGTACCATTAATAAAAACAACATGGTATTGGTATATATAGAGAGGTGGATCAATGGAATCAAAGACACAGAAATAAACCTATATACCTATGGACATTTGATTTCTAACAAAGAAGCCAAAAACATGCAATGGAAAAAAGATAGCATCTTCAACAAATGGTACTTGTTTAACTGGATGGAAATAGATCCATATTCATCACCCTGCACCAACAAAAGTCCAAGTGGATTAAATATCTCAACATAAAACCAGGCACAGTAAGTTAGTTAGAAGAAAAAGTTGGGAAGAGCCTTGAGCTCATTGACACAGGGGAAAACAGAGAACCAACAGCTTAGGCTCTAAGATCAACAATTAATAAATGGTACCTCATGAAACTGAAAAGCTTCTGTAAGACAAAGGACACTGTCAACTGAACAAAATGACAGCCTACAGACTGGGAAAAGATCTTCACCAACTCTCTGACAGACAGCTAATATTCAATATATGTAAATAATTCAAGAAATTAAATACCACCCAAATAAATAATCCAATTAAAAATGGGGTACAGAACTAAAAAGAGAATTCCTACAGAGAATTTTAAATGGCTGAGAAACACACAAATGTTCAACATCCCTAGTCATTAGGGAAACGTAAATCAAAACAACTCAGAGATTCCATCTTAAATTTATCAGAATGGCTGAAATCAAAACTTCAACTGACAGAAGTTGCTAGTGAGGGTGTGGGGAAAGAGGAACACTCCTCCATTGCTGGTGGAAGTGCAAACTTGTACAACCACTTTGGAAATCAACCTGAAGCTTTCTCAGAAAATTTGGATTGTTCTTTCTCAAGACCCAGCTACACCACTCCTGGGCATATACCCAAAAAATGTTCCACCATACCACAAGGACATTTGTTCAACTATGTCCACAGAAGCTTTATTAGTAATAGCCAGAATCGGAAACAATCTAAATGTCCCTAAACTAGAACTGAGGTTCATTTACACAATGGAATGCTACTCAGAAATTAAAAACAAGGAATTCTTGAAATTTGCGGGCAAATGAATGGAACTAGAAAAGATCACCTTGAGTGAGATAATCCAGACACAGAAAGACACACAAGGTATATACTCACTTATAAGTGGATATTTTCCAAATAACAGAGGATAATTAAAGTACAATACAAAGTCCTAAAGAAACTGAATAGCAAGATGCACCCTAGGGAGGATGCTTAATTCTTGTTCAGAAGGGCAATTAGAATAGACACTGGAAGCAGTTGAAGAGAAGCAACAAGAAGGAGCCTACCATAGAGGTTCTCTGAAAGACTCCACCCAGCAAGAAATCCAAGCAGATGCTGAGATACAGAGCTGATATCTGGGGTGGAGCATAGGGAGTCTTATGGAAGAGTTGGAAAACAGAGAAACCTGGAGGCGTCAGAAGCTCCACAAGGAGACCATGAGACCATTGGAGCCAACAAATCCAAGTAGAGGATGGGCGTGCTACAAAGACAGGTGCACCAACCAAGATCATGCATGGTGTGGACTGAGACCCTCTGTCCAGATGTAGTAGATAGGCAGCGGAGTCTCCTTGTGGTTCCATAGCATGGGGAGTAGGGACCACTTCTGACATGGGCTCTGGCCCCCACAAGTTGATCACTTTCCCCTGGCAGTGCTGCTTTGACAGGTCAGAGGAAGAAGATACAGGCAGTTCAGGTGAGATTTGATAGGCTAAGGTCAGATGTTAGGGGAGGAGCACTCCCCTTTCTGAGGACTAGGTGGGGAGGGAGAGGATATGAGGGAGGGAGGGTGGGAACCATCCTGAGCTGATGAGGGAGGAGGTTACAATCAGGATGTAAAATGAACAAATTAAAAATAAAGAAAATCAATGTATAGTACTTTAGATGGGAATATATTCTAAAGGATATTTGCATGAATGGAAACTAAATATTATCAAGAAGGAATTAGAATTATGATTACAATATAAACTTCTTGAGAAATTAAGAAGGAATGACTTTCAAATTCATTAGAAGCATGACCCACACAATCAACTAAGCAGGAGACATAGGGACTTATAGAGACTGAAGCAACAATGACAGGCCCTGTATGTTAAGTCTACTTAGCTACATGTTCCTGATGGACCGCTAACATCAAAAGTGGTGGTGCCTCTTTCTCTTTGCCTTACCCTTCAGACCCTTTTCCTTCTAATGAATAACCTTGTTCAGCCTTGATATGTGGGCTTGGGCCTAGTCTTATTACAATTTGTTATTCCATGTTTCCTTGGTACCCCTGGGAGGTCTGTGTTGTTTTGTTTCCTAATGGATAACAGAGGAAGTGTGGGTTTAGGGGAGAGGGAGGGACTGGGAGGAGTGAAGGTAGTGAAAACTACAGTCAGGATTTACGTATATAAAGAATTAAAGTTTAATGCCTATATTCTCCTTGGCTGGTGCCTTAGTTTAAGGAGAATATAGGCACTAAACTTCGAACCCCTACCAAGACCTAGCCCACGAACATGATATTCTCCACCGTTGAGTGGAGAGTGAGATCTGACTCTCACATGAACCCTGGTGCCCCTTCTTTGACCATGTCCCCTGGATGGAGAGGCCAGGCAGCACTCAGAGGAAGGATAGCAAGTTACCAAGATGAGACTCAATATTCTAAGAGCATATATAGGGAGAGGAGGACTCCCTCAATCACAGACATAGGGGAGGGGAGAAGGGGGGAACTGGGAGGGAGGGAAGAATGGGAGGAAACAGGGGAAGGGCTAACAATTGAGATGTAATATGAATAAATTAATAAAAAATGTAAAAAAATTAACTATTTAACAAAAATAATTAAAATTAAAACATCAACTTAAACAAACAAAAATGAGAATATCAAAAATGCCTGAAATATTTCTGTCATGTTACAAGAAATGGAAGTGAGTAGAGAAAAGCATGGAGTGCACCTAAAATTTTGCAACAAACTATTTATAAGTGATATCCATGGATACATTTGGCCATTGTATGCCATTGGCCAGCACACAACAGAGGTTTGACTTGCAAAACCATGACATTACAATAAACTATATCAGTAAACTACTTAAATGTTCATTACTTTATATAAAGAGATATTAGATAAAACTTAAAATTAAAAATTTGTCTTTTAAATATTATTAGGAATAAATTTGTTCATGTAGATAGAATGTACTTTTATTACCTACAGCTAGCAATGTGAGAGAATACCGATATGAAATGCTGTACTGACCATCACTTATTGACATGTGTCTAAGAACCTCCCACTGAGTGCATATGGAACATAAGATAATCATTTGGACACTAGAAAGTGGCAAAGGTGCTGGACATCCACCTCATGGCAGCGTAATTCACATATACTACTTTTGCTGCTCTGGCAATAGAGTATCTTATTATGTCCTTAATGGAACAAGTGAAGAAGTCACTTCAGCTACCTGCCTATGAACTATAGGCTTTCACAAGTATCTGAAGATGAGTCTACCCTACACTGAACAAAACTATAGAGGATTCTAATACATAGAAATAAGACAATGAATTACGTGATAAACTAAAATGAAATTAGAAGCACATTATGCATCACTGTGATATCCCAATGCGACTACATAGAATTACAGAACCTGGATTCATGCTGTTCTTAAGAAATTACCAAACCAAAGTCCTCAATGCACACTTATTCAATCCAGTGACCTTTTAATATATACAACAGTGGAAAGTGGCTAAAATCGTATTCTATATATTCTAAGCAAACCTATTCTAATACATTCCTGGAAAATATTATTATGTAGGTTGGAAACTACAAATTATTGCTTAAAAGCATACAAATTGTACATATGTATAAAACACAACAGGGTCTTATATGCCCACATGCCATATTTATGAAGAATATTGAACAATCGGTTTGTTTTTCTACAACTTCAAATCTATATACCCTGTATTTTGGATGGTCAGTGGAATTCTTTTTGTTTTGAATTATTCATTTGAAAGTTAAAATATAAATGGATAGCAGATATTGGATAAAGCATTATGGCACTGGCAATATTCATACGAAGAAATGTTAAATAATTCTGATTATCACATGCCATATTGACAAAGGAGTTCAGAAACAAAGGTATCCAGAGAAAATAGGGTTAACATTTAATTTTCTGGTAATGGTTCCTCCTGAACCAAAATATAAATATTTAATGAAAATACATGTATTGTGAGACTCTTCACAAGGTGAAAGATGTGAATTTCACATTATTATTAAGAAATGCAAGTTTAAGCACAGTTTAATTGTCAACGAAATAGTTTATCCTCTCTGTAGAGTAATTGAAAATCTCCAACTTAAAACACTATGTGAGTCTACAAAAATATCTAACATTTCTGCTGCAGGGTTGTCCAGAAACATAAGGTAACCTTTCTAGTTGTCTTACTCTGCTGTTTTTAATTCTCGTTATAATCTGTCTATCACTGTTTCTTTTTGAAATGCTGTTTTTTCTTCATCATATTCTTAATTTTCTGTGATATTTCTGAGTATACTAATTATCAGCTGGTAGATTGCCCTCAAATGTCCTTTTACTTTCCTTTGCCACTGAGCTTGTTAATAATGTTGAAAGATAGAAATCTTTTGTAAAAATTACATGACAAACATGATTTAAATTTGTTGTTCCATATACATTTGTCATGTTACAGTTTCATGTATGTTTAATATCACATGTATATGTGTGAAAAAAAACTAGTTAAAAGTAGCCAGTGAAATATTAATTACACTGTTTTGATTAGTGGATGGTGTTTACATACACTGGATTATCACATCGTGTGTGGGTTCTAACTCTGAAAGATCCTTGAGTAATTTATATTAGGTAAACTTAAGTGCCACACAATTTGGTAAAAAAGTTTCCTGGAGACTATAAACTCAATCCCGTGTATAGAACAAAGCTTACAATATGACTACATAGAAACTCTTCATAAAGTACAAATTATAGCCTCCATAAAGATAGATTCTACATATTAACTGAGAAAGGACGCTCAAGATAAGAGTATGAGGGAGGATATTGTGTGCACACAACCACACAGATAGCACAAAGATCACTGTGCTTTAAATCACTTCCTCTCTCAGCCTTCCAGATAGAAAACAGGTCATGGAGCTCTCCCTTTGAAGAGAAAAGCCTATGTGGTCAATATTCTTGTTTACCCTAAATTTTATCTGTGAGTATGAGGAACTCCATGCTTCCTATAGTTACTGTAAATTATAATTATTAATATGAAAACTGGACAGAAAATAACAATTGCAAATGTTATATTGAATACGAGTCCCTTGCTATATCACACGTGATTTAGAGTGCATTTTCTGATAAATTTTGCACACTGTTTCTTTGCACTTGTCCACCGGTGGCTATAGTCGATATAAATGCTAAGAAACCACTACTACACACAGTAGAAGACATGATGGGAGCAGAAGGTAAAAAGCACATTCAGTTCTAAAACATTCACATTTTACAAGACGGCAAACAAGATGTCTTTGTATTTTGCAACCAAATGCAAGCTGCAGTGAGATTTATATTGCATTTTATCATTGTCATTTCAGAGCATAAAATTGCTGAATTTAAACTTGCATTAATTCTGCAATGTAATAGCTTCAGATTAAAAGTCAGTAATTGTAAGCAATCTGATTACATTCAGTGGCAATGGTATTTTTGACAGCTTATGCACAGATTTATGTTGGACATACTATTTTTAATAGCAAGTATTAAATAAGTGGTGTGGAGGACTCGTCTGATAATCTGTAGAACAAAAGATTCTGAAGCAGTTTTTAAATTTTTTCATTTCTATTTAAGAATATGAAATTAGATTCATGGGCATATGTATTTTTCCTAGACTGTTCTGTACTAAACAGAAATACTAAGTGTTTGTGATGGCAATACCACTGATACATGAATACAATACAAGGAATGTAAAGGAAAAATGATGGGAATACAAAAATATGTTCGAAAAAAAGAATCATATGTAATTTGAGTAAGATTCTGTAGTTTGGACAATTTTCTCATGACATTATTTTGAACTGAATTAATGCGTTAGGCTTATTAGGTTAAACTAATCGTTTTGTAAGTGTAATTTCAAACACTCTATAATTTATCATTGGTTGTCCTAAGGTACTTTCTACCAGTATACATAAAGCATTGAATCTAAAGTGTCACCAGAGTAGACCCATATAGATAATGTGAAACACAATTGTGCTATACATAGATTGTTAAATGATATATAATATGGGGTATACATGGAGAAAATCTAATGTTACTATCATATCCAGACTTTTACAATTATATATTATACTTAAATTATGATAGTCTATACAAGCTTGATAAAAATAGAACATAAATTAAATTAACCTCCTTATGGAAGAATGTCTTGAAGAAAACCGAGAGAGGTTTATCAGTTTTGGATTACTGAATCATGGTGACACTTAAGTCATGTATGATGTACCCTATTTGTTATTCTCTTGATTTTTTAAAGAAAAATAATTTTAAAAGTGTAATTGAAAAATAAGTATTAAATAGGGCAATGTTGTTTCTGGTATCCCATTTTGTTTATAGCTAACTACATAGATATAACTATTAAAGACTGCATGATCCAAAACCTGGAAAAAATACTACTTTTTTTTCTTTTTTTTTAATTAATTTATTCTTGTTACATCTCAATGGTTATCCCATCCCTTGTATCCTCCCATTCGTCCTTCCCTCCCATTCTCCCCTTACTCCCCTCCCCTATGACTGTTCCTGAGGGGAATTTTCTCCCCCTGTATATGCTCATAGGGTATCAAGTCTCTTCTTGGTAACCTGCTATCCTTCCTCTGAGTGCCAACAGGTCTCCCTCTCCAGGGGACATGGTCAAATATGAAGCAGAAAGACTCAAATGGTATATACTCACTTATATCTGCATACTAGCCCAAGGGGCATGTCCCATGAAAGCCTTCACTTACCAGAAAACTCGGACAGAGCGGAGGACATCCTAATGGACTCTAGATGAGAGAAGCATGGGAGAATAGCAAAGTAGAAGGATCCAGAGGGTCCTAGAAACCTACAAGTGGAACATTATGATAGGCAGATTTGGGCCCAGGGGTCCCGCTCAAACTAAGGCACCAGCCAACGACAATACAGGCGGTAAACTTTAAACCTCTACTCAGATCTAGCCAATGAACAGAGCATTCTCCACAGTTGAGTGGAGAGTGAGGCATGACTAACACTACTATTTTTAAAAAATTGAGAGTATATAATTACACTTCTCCTCCCCTCCTTATTCCCTCCAAAACCTCCTACGTATTTACTTTCTCTATTTCAAAATCATGGCCTCTTCTTTATAGTGATGTTTTGTTGTTATGCGTGTGTGTATGTGTGTGTGTGTCTGTCTGTCTATCTGTTATATGTGTGTGTGTATAAGAAAACATATGTATTAATAGATACATAAATGTAACCATACAAGTTTCTGTATATATATATATATATATATATATATATATATATATATATTGCATAGATGATTATTTTATTGAAAAATTAAATTGGTGTGCTATTCCCTGAGGAAGACTATTACTTCTAACACTATTTCTCTTGCTCTTTGGGTAGCTTAGTTACCTTATGTATCTTTCTTTTAGATTTAAGGTCCTAGTCAAAGTGAAGTCTCAGCAACATGGATGAAATATCTTAACACAGATGACAAGAATAAACACGTTAACAATGATTTCATTATGAGGTATTCAGTAATGTATGTAAAACACACTTATTGTTAAAATAATTCACTTTACTCAGTCTACCAACTTGTATGTCAATTTCTTTTAAATAAATCCTGTCAGTGAAATATTCAGAGTAAATTTCTCAAAAATAGTAGGTACCATGTAGTATTCAATTTGTGTTGACACACCTTGCCTTTGCTGGTCTTTTTTTTTTTTTTTTTTTTTTTTTTTTTTTTTTTTTTTCATTCTTTTTTTCCCGTCTCACCTTAACATCCTCTGGTGCCCTGTCTGTTACTGTAAAAGCTACAGTCTTTTTAAAAAGTTTAAGATTCATTTTAAAAATGAGTTTTTTAATTTTTTTCTTCTCATCTGGTTGTTTTAAAATTTTTTAAGACTTGGGGATTGAGTCTGATGTTTATGCATTGGTCATCGTTGCATTACTACACAACAAAATCACACAGCTATACAGTCAAAGTAGACAAGTTATTTCCACATTTTGAAGCTCAAAGGGAAATATGTATTGAAGATTTGGGAAGGACTGCTACTTGTCTGCACCACCACATGACCAATGACACACAGGAATCCCTGGAGCACATGTTAGGATAAATATAACAATCTCACACTATACTAGGAATGAAGAGGAAGATATACATGATCTCCCAAGTCCTTTGCAGAACATATTTTGAGAAATCATGTATGTCAATGACTGATGTATTTATAATGATGTTTGTTTAGTAATGATTTTTTGTGGTTATACAATCTGATTTGAACTCCTAGTTTTGTTTAAAATAGCCAACGTAAGATTATTTCTGAAATGCTATCTTTCTCCTGAAATATCTTGATAGTTTAACAGAAAATTCTTTCTGATTTGTGACATTAGAGATATATATTTTTATTAAACTATATGCACTATTTTTTAATTAAATGTATAATATCTTAAACATGCATTTTGAAATAGGCAAGTATGTGTGATGCTTACAAATTTGCTAAGAATAATTTTCTTTTTCTTTAATATACAGTCTTTGTTTATATTGTAGTGAAATTCATATTTTTTCTTTATATCAGATCTCAAGACCAAACCTGAAGTCTTGGTGATACGAGGAGTTCACTCTCCCACTCAGCCACACTCCAATCTCACAGAAGATGGTAGAACTTCTTGACCATGTACTCTGGCACTTTGTTCACCTGATTTCTAAATTTTTTCATTAAATTAATACAGTTCTTAAATTAATTTCAAGAAAGTCATTCCTATTTTCAGTTTATTATTATTTATTATCAGTGTTATTATTACACCTAATTTCAGAGACATATATATCAAATTATTCTCTTATAATATTTCCATCTAAACATAGAGATATGAGGGCTTGTATGCTCTTTTGAATAATTATTCTATAAAATATGTATGTATTGAACTAGTTATTTTTATCTATTATTCCTAGAGAATGCTAAATTTTATCATTAAACTCAGAATATTGTAGAAACTCCAGAGCTAATTTTGTTCTGTCAGCATAATCTTTAAGAAAAAAGGGGTATTTTGAAGTGTCATTTTATACTCCTGTATAACATTTTTACAAAACCCATTAGTATAAATGGCACACACTTACCTCTGAATCTCCGTGAGCTTCTCATACAGCTTCAGATGACTTCTTTAGAGCTATATGCACGGGGTACCATATAATTAGACTGTGTTGTGTGGTAAAACTTTAGGATGAATTATAGATTAAAACAGCAATTCATTTTATAATGAGTGAGCCAAGTAATACAAAAATGAATCCATAGTGACCATTTAAAATGGAATTCAAGAAAACAACATTTTATTTGCTTCATAAAAACCTGTGAGGCATTCCTATTGAATAACGTAAGCAGAATGCAGCCACATAAATCTTCTTAATTTACATCTAGGGTTTCATTATGCATATTTGATAGCACTCTACAGAACTTTAATTTACAGACTTCTGGAACTTTACCAATCCCAAAAGAAGTGCTAAACATGCCTGTTGGAACATTTAACTGAAGCAAATCACAGGAGAGTTCCCTAATGAGTACAGAATTATCAGTTATTTGCATTCCTGGTAGATTTAAAGCAATAGGGCCTATTAACACGATAATGTCAAATTTATTTTAAATACAACTACTCTTGGAACCATTTGCTAACAGGCAGGATTCAAAGTACAAACTTCCAAATATAGAGTGAACTTGAATTACATTTTTTTACCTTCTCTAAATGAATAATATGAGTCAATGATCACATAAGGACAATGAATAAACAAAAGAAACACATTTATTTAGCTCCTACACATGTAATGTAAATTGATCTCATCACATGTTAATAATTTGTTGGAATAAACAATTAAAACAGTAATAATACCTTTTACACTGTAGAAAATAAAATTATACACTCTAATATTCAATGGTAAATTATAGCCATTTTGGACATTTTCATGAAGTATTGCTTTTAGGAAACTTCACATTATGTATATGCATTACTCATTTACAGATTATGAACATTCACTGCTTTATCTCAGCTCTAAATAAACTTTGACTTATAAAGGTGAGAAAATCAAACTGATGAGAGAAATCATATAACTGATTTTTGTTGAAAGTAACATTTCTCTATGACCATCTTGCCTTGGACTTTTCTTTTCATTCAACAGCCTAGAAGATCCATTTAGCCAAGTGTGTAATAGAATGACAGTGGACTCTTAGGCCAGATGTATTTGAGTAGCTGGTACAAAAACATGCAAGTGGAGTAATACATTTTCATAGGGGATTGCAGTACTAAGTAATGCACTGGACCTGAAACAGGTGAGGTGCTGCAAACCAGAAAGATTTGTAGACCAGAGAAAAGAGTTAAATCATCATGAAAATATAATTCTATTGAATCTGGGAATGCATCATGTTTAAGGTAAGCATGCCTCTAAATGAATATTGCCTCATAAGTGGCCTGGGCCATTTGGAACATTAAATGACTCTGGGTATAGAAACATAATCCGAATCTTCTCTTTCCACTACTTTCATTAGGACAAACCAAAAGAAAATTCTTCTCCAAAGAGATGCCTCAGTGTGTAAAATTGTTTGCTACTAAACCTGAAGGCCTAAATTTAATTGCTTGGAATCATATGACAGAGAGAATCAGTAACTCATGCTTTCCACTCTCATCTACAAACATGCTTTGGTATGTACAAACACACACACACTCAAACACACACACACACACACACACACACACACACACACACACACACACACACACCCCACAAATAGCTATGGTCATTTTTAAAAGTTTTTTATTAATTTATTTTTGTTACATCTCAATGGTTATCCCATCCCTTGTATCCTCCCATTCTTCCCTCCCTCCCATTTTCCCCTTATTCCCCTCCCCTATGACTGTCATTTTTTATCATCTTTTTTCTTATAACATGAAAATATTAAAATATAAATCTTATGTAAAGAATTTTGTAAGCATCTATTAATCCAATACTTACTGAAACAGGGGTTCATTGCACGGGCATGAAATGTTTAATCACTAAGTATAGCTTCATTAAATACAAAACCTACAATTACTGAAAACATGTCACTACATAATATGAACCCTGAATATCAAGATTTTGGCATCAACATCAGTTGGTCAGATGTTTTCATGCCATAATAGTATTTTGTAAAAATTCCTCTCATAGCTGTCAAAATACTCAACAATTTGGGCTTCCTTTTCCATTTTCTAATGCAGTGCGTGGCTTTCACATCCTGGATGTAGAAATGTGTTTAGTTCAACAGTATGAATATGTTCTCCAATTAATTATGGCTCTATCCAATCTTTAAAACAGTATAACTGCCATAACAGTGGTTCACATTCAATTGAAGCTTTACTTTGAAATTTGAATATCCCCATAAACAAAGAGTATGTAAACAGTCTATCATGATTCTGTGCAGTGCAGAATGCCATAGCTCCAAGTCATCTGGTATTATAACAGGGATAACCACTGCCTATAGTAACTATCTTCTTAAGTCCTGGTGTGTGTTAGGTTATATGAATTTAATCTATTTTGATTTATGGAATTTTCTTCTTTTGGTAAATTGCTGAAGATGTAATTCCATAGCACCATCTGTATTTTTCAGCAACTTCAGTTTTCTAGCATGCAAAATACATAATAGAAAGTCGTCATACATGTATTAAGGAGTCTATTTGGTTTGATAGCATCCTAATTTTATTGTATTATTTAACTATTATTAATAATTCTTTCATTTTCTGTTCTTTTAGTAAATATTGCTTTCACTTGTGGGGTCTACAAGCCACCAGTATCTTCTTAGGTAGGAATGGGGCCTAAGAGCTCCTCTGCCGACCATACTGGCCCTTTGAATGGCTGGTCTAGTAGGGAACAATGCAGCTGCTTTAACTTCATGAGTGCAGTGATTAGGTAATATCCTGAAGACAGAATTCCTTTTTATCTTTTATTATTTATGAAAATGATGTTCCAAATTTATGTTTATTTTTCTCAATTCTCATTATAAACTTCACTCATAACTTTGATCAATTTTGAGGATAGAAATTATATTAATTATATTTGCCTTAAATAGTAAGGGTTAATCATCTACCATTGGCATTTTCACATATCAAAGGGTCTTGTTAGGAACACATTGGGCAATTTACTGATTACCAGCTGGTAATGAGACTCTCATGATTTTATTACAGAATATTATACTTTTAATTATATTGTCAAATAAATGATATGTCGTTTGTTTTACACATATCAATTGAATGCATTACAAATCCTTTCAATACATCTTGTTAACAAAAGATTAGTTGAATTTCCATAACACTGTACTTTTTATGACCTAGAAACTAAGAGTAACATAATTTAATATTTGGCTTCACTTTCTTCATTTGTACAATAGATGATGAGCTATTACTCCTACAGTTTTTATATGAATGTCTGTTTACTTGTATGGCACAATGTTAGATCCTATATTCTATTACACTTATTTGTTTCTAATATAAATCATATGCTTTCTTATTTTTAACATAGAGGATAGACTTCAAATTCTTTTCATTTCATTCCACTGAATTTGAATTTGTTCTTGCTTCGTGAAATCTATCCCTATCCCTTGATAGAAGTTTTCAACTTGCATGTAACCATGCTAGTATTTTCTACAATTGCAAAGATACAATAAATGCATTTGGATTTGTCATGGATTCTACTGTTATCTTCCCAAGACACACATCTGATCATTACACTTTCAGTCCTCATATTTAACAGTCACTGAGTGTTGCTTACGGAATGAATTCTAAACGCTGTAGTAAGACAACCTAGGCGATCCTCAATCTGTTCCTAATCTCACTCTTCAGCCTCATTTCACATTATGTCCTTCAGAATCACTCCAATTTAATTATGGTCTTCTGCTCACTCCCAGACACATCAGCCAAGTTTTCAGGTGGGAATAGTAACCATATTGTGGTTAAGAGTCTGAATATCACAGTTAAACTTACTAGGCTCAATCTCTAATGTAATCACTTACAATGTGGTAAGACTTGATAAATTATCTCATGGCCTTACATTCCTGTTGTATACATTTTAATGTCTTTAAAATTAAGTGTAACATCAGATAATTTACCAAGGGAATCCATAGCTGTGAATATTGTCTGGAATTTTTGTGACTGTTAAAATGAGCCCATGTTTTTAGATTGCCTTTTGTATTCTAACCACCGAAAATTTATTTATTATTTTCTATAAACTTTTTCTATTATGAAAGAGAGAGATCAAATGCAGTATGTCAAATATATCCTGTCTTTCTAGAATCAACCATGAAGTTTGATAATGTCTTGATTTAAGACTATGCTTCCCAGCCCCCTTGCTACCTACAAAATCACAACTGTCCCATGAGTGGTGACCTCCCCTGTAGGCATTTTGGCAAGCCACACTTGTGGATGACAAAGATAAACATGGTCCCACCTGAGATAAGAACAAATATCTCTCTCTCTCTCTCTCTCTCTCTCTCTCTCTCTCTCTCTCTCTCTCTCTCTCTCTCTCACTCTTTCTCTCTCCCCAGCTTTTTTTTTTTTTTTTTTTTGGATAATCTAACATATGGTGTGGAAAGACCATATGCTTTCTAAGGTTGGGAAATGTGAGACTACTCATGGCTCAAATCCACCCACGGACCAGTCTCCCTACTTCTCATATGCTCCTTTGCCCTGTGCCAGACAGGGCCATCTGTTTTCTGTTTCTCTCAGGCAGCCTTTTTCTTTCCATTTCTGTCTCCACCCTTTCTCACTCTCTTTAATGCCCTGACAGTCTGATCTTTCTGGGAGACCATAATGCATTCAACCAGAACACACAGACAACATAGAAAATCACCATGAGAAGATGATATAACAGAGGTGCCCTAGTTAGATTCCAGGACTCAAGAAGCTTACTTAGCTCAATGGAACTTTCTTAAAGCCCACTCAGCCAAAGAAACTTTCTATTGACTGCCAGAGCACTCATTCAACTGGAAGCTCTAACGACCATCCATTGGATTACATTGGATTAGCAGCTTCTTACCCCAGGAACTATACAATTGGGGACGCACAATTATGTTGCAGGTACATTTGGTCATATTAAAATGTAGAGGGCAGCATCTATAACTTGGTTATAGACCCAGATATTGTTTCTAAATTTTCTATACCAAAAGAAAGTCACCCCTTTTTCCTGTTTCATGGCTAACTTAAGAAGCTCAAGATGTGCAAATTAAAATAGGTAATTCTCCCTTTCAGTGAAAATTTGGCCTCAACATATATTGGACAAATGGACACTGGTTCTCAAATTTCAAACATTCAATTTCTAATAGCTAACCTGATTTATATAATGCTATAAGACCAAGTGACAGTCTTCTGATGTCCCTATCTTATAATACTTTTAATTTGTTTAAATCTTTCTCAAGCTTCTGGCTTACAACCATGCCCAAGGTCAGAATGGTGGATGATTCTATGGGACCTTTCAGCTTACATCTTAAAAACCACAATTATTCCTACCTGAAAAAAATCATGAATTCTTTTGTCTTGTACCTCTTTTGCCTTATGCTTTTGGCCTACTGGTGTTTCTGCCTCTCCAAACCTGGGAAATTATGCTTGTATCTTTAAAAACTATACAAAAGAGCATTTCAGGTTGTCTATCCCATCTGCAGACACAGACAAATTGATTATGGATATGTAGTTCACTGTAGATAATATGTAGATATGGAGAAAATCTTATAGAGATGCCAATGTCTTTTCAGTAAGTAACTATTGACAAACTGTTTCATACTCTTTAACTCTATGAAGAATCTTGCTCTGGAGTTAGATTTTAGCTCATTAGCTCCAGAGCAAGCATGCATGCTTAAAAGGTTCCTCCTAAATGTCTGTCCTGGGTCAAGATGGCTATCTGATTCAGGGACAGGGAAAAGGAAAGAAAACAGAATGGTCCCTGGAAAAATGTTTGTGTTTGACACAACTAAGAAATAAAATATTTCCAATAGTGGTTACAAATAGCAAAGTGTGTACCTCTCTGAATACACACACACACACACACACACACACACACTTTTTCCCTTAGTGTTGTTTACTATCTTAAAAGCTTTTATTGAGACTTTTAACTCTATATTTTAAGATTTGTAAGTTCATTGTGTGTGATTTTAAAATGATGCATAGATAATCATAATTTGCAATAGCATGCTATGATTTTAACTTGGGTTCAACATTCATTTAGAAAAAGAGCATGGTCTTAATAGTTCACCTTTAAATACCATTTTGCTTACCACCATCTTAGTTGACCTAGGCTCATTTTAGAAGAAATAAAAACTATGTGACTTCCGGCCACCTTGGCAGCCATATGACTAAGCCAATGTCTTTACTAAGGTTTAAGAAGGGACATAGCTTTTGACTTTACCACCATCTTGGTTAAGGTGACCACTCAGTATAAATCAATTAAGACAACATCCATTAAAAACTAGACCTATGGAGCCCTCTGCTCTGCAACATATCTGTCTTTTATTGGACAAAGAAGACAACACCAGGCTTTCAAGACTGTTTGTTTTGAAATTGAATGATAAAAAAAATCTAGCATTTTGTAAAAGTATATTCTAAGGATCAGGAAAATAAGGTTCCCAACTGTGGACGGTATGATTTAAAGTTTATTTTGACATAAAGGGTCTTTAACACAGAATTATATTATTTTTAAGGTTGAAACTTAAGAATGATAAATTTTTAATATCCTAATATTATAAGAGAGTTACTAGCTGTTAATGCTAACTAAGGTGTACGTGGTCAGTCATGTTATGTACAGGTATAATTTCTTACAGAGACGAGCTTAGATGAACAGAGCAATTTTTATCTCCCATCATATAGTGTTCTGTTATATCCCATTGATCAGTATTCTTCATCTGTTTGTAATCAGTTATATAAAATTGCTTATAAAATGTTGCATATTTGAGTAAAATGAATATATCTTACAATACACTGTGTAGCAAGAATCCATTGGCTCAAGTAGTTCCCTTGGATGGAACACAATCCCATCAGAGTAAGTTGCATACAGTGTAAGTAGCCTCCTTACAGGAGCAGAATGAATAGGAAATAAGGTTGGCCAGAAGTCTGTTGCTTCTGACTGCAGCTGTACTGTTCTGATCAACTCTGACTATGTAGGACTGACCGTTTTCTGTCGTGTAGGCCAAACCAGAAAGTAACGTCTTCCTTATCCACAGAAAATGTGATTATTCCTTATGTCTCACTTGACTGGGGATGGATTCTCATGCCCATTGGAGGATCTCAGTGCAACCACATCCTGAATGTCTCAAACGACAGAGAGCAAATATCTATAGTTCTCACCGCAATGTCTTCTGAACTGACATATAAGGACGTTGTGAACAGAGGAGCCTTGTGCATAAGCCTACTACTGAGCTGGTACATGGCTTGCCCTTTGCTCTGGAATTCAATTAATTATTCCTCTTAGCAAAAGTTTATTTAATTTCAGGGACTATATTATAACTCTCGGGATTATTCAGCATAGCATTGTGATAGTTGTGATAGATACACAAATCAAACCATGCAGCAGGCCCACATGAGAGGTGTTATTGGAGAAGGAAGTTACAGAGACTGTCTCAGGTACGAAGAAAAGAGAAAAGAGACTTCGGAAGGGGTGGGTCCCCCTATAAGGTGACCCAGTACATGCACTGAAAGAGCACAGGTAGCTTAGGGGACTTGCATGCTGGCAGCTGGTGATGACAGTGTTCTGTTGTCCCTTATTTTCTGGGATGGCCTCAGAGATGCTGACTGCTAACACTAACCACTCACGTACCCTCATTAAAGGAGTTTGACAGATACTTAGTCATCTAATTTACAGCTTTGGAAAGTTACTCAGAATATACAAGCATTGTCTTGGTGAATTCTTTTGTATTTTACAGTCAACAACTGATATTACTAGAGCATATTCCTAGCCCTCATGTTCTTCAGAAGCAGATGACGTAGATGAAGGAGATTCTCACCAATCTGGGCACACCTGTGGTGCTTTGAGAATATAATTTCGTCTCTGTCAAGACAGACAGCTCCAGGGGCAGTACCTGGGCTTTTAGTACACAGTCTTTAAAAATGACACTTTGTGCATGTTTTCTAAGATATCCAAAAGTCAATATTTAATAAAGCTCATTTAATTTGGTTATCTTGCTTTACAAATGATACTTCTAAACTACCAATCTCTTTTTAAATAGAATGATATTTAGAAATATGTTTATTGCTGTCAGTATGAGGTAACTGAGAGATTTGTCCATTTAAAAAAAAAATGAATAGAGTTGACTTTAGTCTTGGGTGTTAATTCAGTTCATGTTTCATGTAAATTATGTTTCAAATTGACATGACTGACTGCTTTTATCTCTCATTTGTTGGTCGAGTGTATAGAATGAAAATGCAGAGATTTTTTAAGAGGGTCTGTTAATAGGGTTAATTTTAGAAACCGATCTCTTGTAAAACGAATCATTTACTCATAACAAGGCAAACATTGTTTCTTAGAGTATGCCTTTTAAAATGAAATTAGAAATCATATTTTTAAGAGAAATACAACTTGGATTTATTCTCTCTTTCTGTAGACTGGTAATATAAAATATATTTATTTATAAAATGGAATATTTGTATAATGATTTAATGTTAAAATATGTATTGTCATGTTTCAAATCCTAGATATGGTCATTTAAGGTAATAGTGCCAATTATTAAAATTGAAACTTATCAGATTGTTTCTTACACAAAATTATGCTTCACTTAAGATGTTTTGTTATTATATATTTTATTCATTAAATAATAGCTAGTATTGTTAATACTCAAACACACACACTATATACATAAACACATATATAAACAAATATATTGTTTTGATGGAATATGTAATATAATATATAGGATATATATCTCCATCCTTTGGATGGAACCTCTTTTGAAGCACTCAAAGCAGTTACTTAGCGCGAGATACCCCCGAACTCCTAAAATCATTCAGATGACCTCTGAAGGAGTGCTAACGTGCAATAGGCCGTTCAGTTCATCGTCTGGATATTGTCTGGGACTCAGAACTAAACATCTGTACTATACTCCTTTGTATCAATTACTCTCTCTGTCTCACCAGCTCAGATCAGCTTAACAACCTTCAGGACCGGTTTGGCTCCTTGGCTATTGCAGTACTCCAAAATAAGAAAGAACTAGATCTGACTAGTGATGAGGATGGAATTTTCACCCGTTTTGCGCAGTGCTGCTTTCATGCCTACAAATCCTGTCTGGTTTACAATGGGGCTTAAAGGCAGTGGTCAGACGAAAACTCCTCTTGCTTCTCCCCCACCCTAGCTCTTTCCCTTGATCGCTTTTCTTCTTTATTATCCTCATACTTATGTTTCTACACCGTCTTCTAAATGTTTTACATGTTGAACTTCATTCTGTATCTAAACAAAATGTTTGGTTTACGCCTCCTCGTGGCTCTCACACTGCAACAGCTCTGTTGGCTGCGTTTGTTCCTGCTACACCCGCAAAATGACCTTTTAATATGGAGGGAAAAGTCTGTCAAAAAGAGACCTTTGTGACTTTCCTTGCAGGCCAGGTAAGATTCCTTACGTTAGGCTCCTATTATTTTCTCATCTCTTTTGTTAGATGCTCTGTAGTGTAGGCTTAGATTTTTCAAAAACCTACTTTATTTAGGGTTCTTAAATGCCTCTACGTCCCTTCCAAACCACCAAGCAGTGGTTAGAGAGAAGGAAGGTTAACAGAGGTGAGGGATGTGGACCTTTTTAGATCTAACTTCTTGGGGCAGTGCCACTCTTTGTTTTCAGGATATAGCAGGCCAGCCCAATAGCAAACAGCAAACAGCAATGAGAATCGGTAGCCCTGGCATGATCCAGCAGAAACAGCAAAGCTCTGCCTCCTTAGCATGAGTCAGCAGAAGCAGTCAGAATCAGCCATACCAAGGGAACTTGTCTGGAACATTTCTCTCTGCAAAGCAAAGACTGTGGAAGACCAGTGAAGCAATGTAAACCATTGAAAGGAATACCATCCTCTCACTGGCTGTGGGCTTCTATTTATAGTTTTTCTAAACATCCCAACCCCTCTCACTTGTCAGTTTTCAGCAAAACATTACAAACTCTCTCCAAGACAGCGTCCAGAAAAACATTGTGTGCCCTCTCACTGGTGTGGTTTCCATTAACAAAGGTCACATGCCTCTCCTGAGTCTGTTTTCAGCTGACCAAGATTATGTGCCGCCTCACGAGTTTGTTTTCAAATAAGGATGAACTAAAAACATTTCCACATCCTACATGTGGGACCAAAACAAAAATCACGCAAAAGAAATCAAAACTTTCACTACCCTGTAGCTCCCTGCTAACTCTGCTGGCTGATTTTGGTGCTCATCTCTGGCAATGGGACCAGTCACTCTCACCCTGAATCAACTAGACACCTAAGTCTCTCTCCAACACACCCTGTTCCTCCTACCTCTTTTCCTCCCCATCCCTCAACCTTTCTGACAAATCTTCCAGTTCTACCCTGTAACCAAATCATGTGCTTACAACCTTCTAATAATTAATTTCCAAGTCTCCTGGAATGCAGGATGTCAATATCTGACCCATCTCAGCAGATCAAATTAAAACTCTCTCTCCCCTGACTGCATGATCAGAAGACCCCATCTTCAATGAAACCAGAACTGCTCCCTCTAACAAAGATCTTCCTCAGAAGAAAACTTCTGCCTGTGTTTCTACTATCTTCTCAGAATTAAAAATGATAGTTTCCTGCTGAAGGTATACACTTCCTAACTTCTCTTTAAGAATATAGAAGTCGTTTTTGCTTCTGTAAGGGGTGGCACCCTGCATCTCATTCTCCTTGTAGGCATCCCCACACATGGAAGAGAAAATTACCCACACTGGGAATAAGTATGGTCCTGCCTCAGGTAAAAACAACTCTCTTTTTCACCTTCAATCTTTCTACAGCTGCCTCTTTGATAATCTACCAAAATTGTTATTTCTAATCTTACACATTATACTAATTTTGTAGAAAATTTAGAATTCAGTCTGTTTGGTTACTTCTTTTTATAACTAATGGTGAACCTATTACTGGAAAAGATGTTTTATTCTAATATATTTCCATCATACAATTCGTTTCAAATACTATGCCTTATAAACACACATATTTCTTAAACTTAGAACAATGTAGAAAAAGCAAGCCTCCACATTCCAAACCATAATACATTTTCCTTACCTGACTCAGTTTTTATTGTCCTTTCTATTTCATTAGTATCCCCATGGCTTAGGGAATTTATTTCTCCCTTCTAAGACTCAATTTCTTCAACTGCTCTATGCTTCTAATAAACTTAAGATGGTTTGACTTACTTAAAAGGGGATCAAATAGTATCATTAACACAGTTCAATGATTCGTCTTATAGTAGAAAGTTAGGCTAATGCCTTACTGTTGTTATTTAATTTTATTGTTATTAAATTTTAAACAAAGTTAGGGTACGAAAGAAAAAAAAGACAAAGGTCAGAAACATATTTTCATACTTGTAGGTACAGTAATAAAAACAAAAACAAAACACATTCTCCTTATCATTCCATCACTGCAATTTTAGATGGAATTTGAAGGCACCCTTTGCCGTAATGTAGGTTTGGGCAAGATGCAATACCAAGCTAACAATATTATATGAAAATGTTGTTTTTTCTTTCTTCAAAGCAAGAGATGGGAAAGGATCAGTAATTATTGCTTACACATGGATCCCATAATCTTTTGGGAAATAAATGAAATATTTTTTTATCTCTAACAAAATAGCACATTACATATTTCAGTTTCTTTCTTTCTTTTTTTTTTTTCTTATCTTTTTTTTTTATTAATTTATTCTTGTTACATCTCAATGTTTATCCCATCCCTTGTATCCTCCCATTTCCCCCCCCCCATTTTCCCATTATTCCCCTCCCCTATGACTGTTCCTGAGGGGGATTACATCCCCCTATATATTCTCATAGGGTATCAAGTCTCTTCTTGGCAACCTGCTGTCCTTCTTCTGAGTGCCACCAGGTCTCCCCCTCCAGGGGACATGGTCAAGATTGTGTATCTTTTTTTCTACCTTTACTAAATTACTTGGTGATATGGACCATGATTAAATGAAACGCACCTTTAAAATTCCAGCCAGAAACTTTATGACTTGAATGTAATAATTTCTGTAGGAAATGAAGCTCTAAGTTTGAGCTAAAATTAAGATCTTCATTCATGCTCCTTATTTCATTTCTTTTTTTTAATTTTTAAAATTATACCATTTACTGACTTAGATTTTAAAATATTTATTTTATTCCTCCCTTCCCTTTTCACCTGGCAAATCCTTCCATATACCTTTCCTTGCTTCATTTAAAATTCGTGGTTCTTTATTGCACTAATCTTTCTTACATATATTTATGCATATATATATATGTATTTCTAAATACTTAAATATAAGCTTCTCAGTCACCATAATGTTACTTGCAGGTATGTTTTCAATGCTAGCGATTCGATTCTGAGTTGCCAATTGGTGTGTGTCCTATTCTCAGTATTCTTTAGTCCCCTGCAGTCCTTTGGGTAGCCTGGAAACCTCCTGTGCTTCTCTCTGTCCCAGAAAGTTCTCTTTTCTCCCATCCACCTCAGCATGTCTTCTGTTGTTGTGTTTGTTCAGCACATGTTTAGGCAGTTATTTGGTGAGATATGAATGTAGCTTCTGACTTATCTTAGTTAGAGACACCATCCCTAGACAAGGATGGCTTTGAACTCAGAGCTTTGCCTGCCTCTGGCTCTCAAATGCTGAGATTAAAGGTGTGTGCCACCACCACAATCCCAGCACCTGGAGAGGCTGAGGCAGGCAGATCTCTGTGAGTTTGTGACCATTCTGGTCTACAAAGGGAGTCCAGGACAACCAAGCTGACACAGAGAAAATCTGTCTTAAAAAAAAGAAAAACAAAAACAAAACAAAATAATAACAATAGCAACAACACAACCAAAACAAAACAAAAAAGTAAGGAAGAAATAAAGAGACATCATCTCATAGAAAACTCTTTAATTAACTTGCTCTTACATTTTTTTTTCCTTCTGACATTTTTTGAGACATCATTCAAATGTCTCTAAATCTCAACACTGTTCCGATTTCATGTTCATATATTTTAGAGAGAAGCAGTGTTATTTAATACTTTTATATTTTCTCTCCTCACCCATATTATAATAATTAGAAGCTGTTATTAAAGTCAGATATAGATTTAATGGCCTGCTCGGTGTAAAGGGAAAGATCTGGTTTCATGCCATGCATAGCAGGGAGCATTTCTGAGTAGGAATCTCAAGGACCTAAATTTTATCAAGTGTTGTGGTTAGTTCCTATGTGCATTACCAATGAGAACCAATGGATGAGAATGTTATAGAGACTTTGGAGTGACTATTCAGGTAACAAACTGTATCTGTCATCTTCTCGTTTGGAAAGCTACTAACCTGCACTCCTGTATACTCAGGTAATCAAGTTTATTCCTTGTCAGGTCTCTAATGGAGTTGAATACCAGGTAGTTTAGTTTTACAGTGAAGCCTAGTTGATTAGGGGTTATGATATTTTTAGGTCTAGATAGATCTTTTAAGTAGATAATGGCAAGATGTGATAGAGATTGATTTACATTCAGTATTTTAGATGCACCAAGATAGAAAAAATGTTTTCTTCAAGCCTGTCAAATACAAATAGCCAAAACACTAAAAACATAACATTTATATAATTCCTAATTCTCTCATGGTTCTTCTTGCTGTAGGGAGTTTATTGTATATATGTGTAATAATGTAATTATATTTGTAAAAACGCTTAATTAATTTAAAAAGGATGATAGAATTGGGTTAATAATGGTGTAGGATTATGTCTTATGGTATTTTCATTATTCAAATAAGGAGAGTGTGTTCTTTGAAAAAGAAAGAAAAATATGAATGTTGTCTAGTTTCAAGCATTTATATAAAAGAGAATAAATATAATGAGAAAGTTATTTCTCCTTTTTTGCTATCGTCTTTCATTTCAATGGGTTTTAGTATTGTGTTGTTTTGAGGCCAGTTGAGTTAATCAGTTTGGTGCAATTTTAACAATAAAGTCTTGTTCAGTTTTATAGTGAATTCACAATGCTGCTTCAGCATTCTGAACTACCCCAGAAAGCAATTACAGATTTTGTGTTTGCAGAGTTGTTTGAAGGCAAAAGCATTTCACTGTAATCAGAGGTTTCTTTTACAAGTGACTGTGTAAAATGTACTCAATTCCCTTTAAGTCTGGCCTTTATCTGATGTTGTCACTACATATAAGAGGTATTGAATTTTACTCATTATTAACTACAAAAATAAATTCATCAATGTACCTTGGTGGTGATTTTTTCTTTTTCTATTTTTATTTCAATGACTAAGACCTATTTTTAATCTTTCAACTAATTTCATTGAGCTATTTTTGTTAACTACACAATTTAATTTTTTTAATTGAAACTTCAAATGTTTATATACATATGTATTTGTTTCTTTGTCATCTTAATTAATTTTTGGCAATTATATACATGTATATCCATTTCTTTGTCATTAACCCCATAGTATTTAATATGTGTTGTATTTGAATACACATTGAAGAATGTAATAGTTTGGTCTCCACTTACTTGAATCTAGAAGTGGAAAAAAGCATTATGTGTGGACCACTTTTTTAATGAAGTGTGAAAATAAGTTCTATGAGTACATCCAATGCATAGCTATTCCTTGCACTTGTATGTTTTCTCTGTATTCAGAACACACAAGGCTAGATGAGTAGACATCTATAGGATACATTAGGTATAGACTTTTATGAGCTTTAAGTGATGTCTACTAAATTAACAGCTACTAAGCCTATTGAGCTTGTAATTTTTGAGAACATGAGAAGAAGAGAAGAAACAAGACTTAATATCTTAACATAGTTACTGAATGCTTTTAAGATAAACTTTTAGTAACCTACCTATTCTTGCATTACTTTATCTCTTTCAAAATCATCCAGAGGGTTTCATTTTCAGTTTTATAGCTATTATTTTATTAGAAGTGCTAAACTAACCCTGCCTGATGTTTCTCACCAGTCTTCATTCTGTTCTATTGCTATGAGGATACACCATGGCAACGCTTATAAAAGAAAGCATTTGATTGAGAGCTTGTTTAGAGTTAGAGGGTTAGTCCATGAAAGCAGAAAGAAAGACATTGGGCTTGAACAGTAGTAGACAGCTTTGACTCTTGGTCTGAGGGCTGAATGGAGAGACAGAAGAGAAGAGAAGAGAGAGGGAGAGAGGAGAGAGGGAGAGAGAGAGAGAGAGAGAGAGAGAGAGAGAGAGAGAGAGAGAGAGAGACTATACAGTAAAATATATGAGCATATTGGGACTATTCTTATTCAAACCACCAAATCAATCTACTTAACCCTGCTTCACAATTAACACGAAAGACATTTTAAAAGAAAAGGAAGTCTACTAATGGGAACAGTTTTAATCAAATCTCTGCAGCACTAACTCTTGCCTACTATAGATATGTCTTACGTAGATTTTTTTTTAATTTATTTTATGGTAAGTTACATATATTAATTTACATATGTTTAACCATCCCTGTATCTTTTTTATGTGTTCTTGGATTCAGTTTGCAGGCTGTTCAGTCTGTTTGATTGTTCTTTGACTGAAATTATTTTTTAATTTTTTTTATTAATTTATTCTTGTTACATCTCAATGGTTATCCCATCCCTTGTATCCTCCCATTCTTCCCTCCCTCCCATTTTCCCATTATTCCCCTCCCCTATGACTGTTCCTGAGGGGGATTACCTCCCCTGTATATGCTCATAGGGTATCAAATCTCTTCTTGGTAACCTGCTATCCTTCCTCTGAGTGCTACCAGGTCTCCCCCTCCAGGGGATATGGTCAAATATGAGGCACCAAAGTACGTGAGAAAGTCATATCCTACTCTCCACTCAACTGTGGAGAATGTTCTGACCATTGGCTAGATCTGGGAAGGGGTTTAAAGTTTACTGCCTGTATTGTCCTTGGCTGGTGCCTTAGTTTGAGCGGGACCCCTGGGCCCAAATCTGCCTATCATATTGTTCTACCTGTAGGTTTCTAGAACCCTCTGGATCCTTCTACTTTGCTATTCTCACATGCTTCTCTCATTTAGAGTCCCAATAGGATGTCCTCCCCTCTGTCCCAGTTTCCTGGTAAGTGAAGGCTTTTGTGGGACATGCCCCCGATATTCCACTCCTTGGAATATACCCAGAAGATGCTCCAGCACACAACAAGAAACTTTGCTCAACCATGTTCATAGCAGCATTATTCATAATAGCCAGAACATGGAAACAGCCTAAGTGTCCATCAGTAGAAGAATGGATAAAGAAACTGTGGTACATATACACTATGAAATACTATTCAGCTATTAAAAACAAGGAATTCCCGAAATTTGTGGATAAATGGATTGAGCTAGAAATGATCATAATGAGTGAGTTAACCCAGAAGCAGAAAGAATCAAATGGTATATACTCACTTATATCTGCATACTTTGAATGAAATTTTTTCATCATTTTTCATCTATGTTTATGTGGGCATTGGTCTGTGATTTTCTTTCTTTCTTTTTCTTTTAGGTATTAGGGTAGTTTGGGCATTGTAAACTGAATTAAGGCAATGTCTTTCTCATTCCACTTTGTGGAATAAATTGAGGGTTTTAATTATTTGAAAGTCAGGTAGGATGTTGTGTTAAAATAATTTTGTGCTTGAAATATTTTAGATTATATGATTATTTTTTTCTAATTATCTTAAATGCCTGATATTGTTTGCTTTTCAAGATAGGGTTTCTCTATGTTATCTTGGTGGTCTTGGACTTGCTTTGTAGACCAGGCTGGCCTCGAACTTACAGAGATCCATTCTGTTAGTAACGCTTAACTCAAGGTTTTTGCTTGAGTTCCTAAATATTTCATTTCCAGTTTTACCTCAGCTTGGGTACTCTTTAGTAATTCTATTTCTGTGTTATATCTTGAATTGTTCATTTCATTTAGCTGTGTGTGCATGTGTGTGTGTGTTTGTTTGTGTGTTATTAAATACTTCATAAATGGATTTATTCACATATTTCTTAATCTCCTTGATCAGATTCACAATAGATATTTTAAAACCATTGTCTTGTGCTTTAGCTATTTCTTAGGAGGGTTTCTGGCTTCTGGTCTTGGCTGTAACTGATTGTGTTTTTCCAGCTTAAGTATAGATATCAATGTTTGAGATGATTATGATTATAGAAAGTGATATATGGTATTGTCCTTGGTGGATACTGTGCTGCTTCCTGGCTTCTGTTGCCTACACTGTATCTTAGGAGCATGTGGCGCCTGTGAGTTCCCTGATAGACAGCACTTCAGGTGGAGTCTGGCTACAGGTACTGAGATGAGTCACAATGGACGGGGAGAAGCTAGAAGCGGGGACCAAGAGAGTCTACAATAGGGAGAAAGGCTGGTTCTTCCCTAAGGATAAGTAGAGTAGCCAGGGCACTGTGTCAGAGGAAAGACAAGCAGTCTTCCACATGATGAGACTGGGGAAATGGAGAGGTAGGACTGTAAGGAGAATGAAAACAGCCTATCTGATTTCCAGGCTTGTACGGCCAGTGTCTTCCCAGGTAAACAGTGCCTTTGAGTATTGGCAGCCGACACAAAGTGATGGAGTGAGCAAGAAAGTCTGAGACCAGAAAGAATCTGTGAAGTCCCCAGGAAGTGACGCCTGGTGTTTGTAAAAGGAACTAGTAGGAACACTTTGAGCACAGGTCTTTTTAGCTAGTCTCTGGCACTGCTGCCATCTATATGAAGGGCATTTTTTCCTCAAGATACTTTCTTGTTCTCTTTCTCACCAGTCTCTGTGTGCTGTGATGTGAGCAACTTTGATCCATCACATTCACCTTAATGTTGTAGTGTTAGAAATGAAGGAGCCATGGGGTCGTGAGCCTCTGAAGACAGGAAGCACAGTAAAACATTAAACAGAGCTTAATGGACTTTTCGGTTTGTTTGTTTGTTTGTTTTTGAGGAAGGCCAGAAGACCAAAATAAAGACATTGACTGCAAAGACTCTGATCAGTACTTTTCAGACTGAAGTGCACAGTCTACTTCACTTGGCACTACTGGCACATTACTTTACACCATAGATGACAAATTACAATTATACGTGCTCTGAGATCATGTTTGAGCCTAAATTTAAAGGTCACAGATGAATTAATGTTATGAATGAGATTTCAAAGCACTGCAGCAGTCAGCTTATGGTAGGAGTATTTTTTAGTGCTGTTATGCAGATTTATAATGAAAGTAAGAAGGAAAAAAACAGGGAAATTATTTTAAATTGCAATTTTGCCATAGAATTTTGTCATTCTAAAGTGTTTAATATTTTAGGTAGAAGAGTATGTTTGAAAAGATTGATAAAACCAACAGGCTTCATTTTTTTTTAAACAGCAATTTCTATCAGGACACTAGAAAATATAATGGCTCGATATTTTCAGTTTGACAGGCCATCATTCATCTATGAATTGGGTAAAAAAATGTATAAACTACTCACCTTATAATGAACTTTTTTCTCTCTTTAGTAATCCAGATATGTACAGGCTTCTACAGGCATTGTCTCCTCTCTCTTGGCTATGTGTCCTACTGCTAGCATGCTTTAGCATTTTGCTGCTTTTTCAAGTAGGAGGAATACACAGGTTATATTATCACCAAAACTTTCATCCAGAGATCCTAGAATTTTCTGGGATGCTATAAGTAAGACAGAGTGAGAGTCTCCATGGGCAGACCCTGACCAAAGGTAATGGATGTAGGATATAGAGTATAGCAATAAATATAACATAGATAGAGACTTTGAAATGCAGCAATGTGAACTATTTGTGCATCTATCTAAGCAATAGAAAATGTATCGTGTCATCCCAAGGGAATCTCCACATGGCTGCAGCAGGGATGCCACAGAATGATGCTGGCTAAGCCATTTGGACCTCGCATCATGCCATTGTTTATATACTACTTTCTGGAGCTAAATCTAGAACTAACAATTTTAGCATCTTTCTCCTGCTAGATGCTAGCGCTTTTTTGACTTAACACTTCTTTGCTATTTTTCTTTCTTTGAATTGAGAGTGTCTATCCATTACCATTTTCTATTGGTAGTAAATGACTTGTTTGAAACTATACTATACACATGCAAATATGTGTAGGAACAATTAACGAATAAAAGATAGAATGAATATGAGAAAGATCAAGGAAGGATTGGAGGGAAGAAATAGGAAGGGTGATATAGTTATATCATAATCACAAAATTATGAGCTATGACAATATTTTTTAAAAGTTTAAGCCTAAAAGTTTTTGTCCAGCAGTTTTCTTGAGTCTCTGGATCTGGATCTGGGTATGTGTTCTTGTATGGAAGTGCTTACAGATGTATGTTTGCAGAACACAGTAGTGATTTTGAATATCATTCTTCAAGCACTCCGTAAGTGCTCACCTCTTTCTGATTGTACACCAGTCTCTCACTGGACTGGAGCTTGTCACGCAGGCTAAACTGACCAGGCAGTGAGCCTTAGCTACCGTTCAGTCTCTACTTCCTCCCCACTGGGTTTAAAAGATCATACTAACAACTCTGAATTCAACTCAGTCCTTATAATTTCAAAAGAAGTACTTTGTCAATTGAGCTATATCTTCAGCCTCTGGGCTGTTATTTAGATGGCTTTCTAACACAATTTTATTTATTTATTTATTTATTTATTTATTTACTTACTTACTTACTTACTTACTTACTTACTTACTTACTTAAATACTTATTTTGTGGGGAAGCACATGAATGTGTCACAACATGCCTCTGAGGATTGCCCTAGAAGATCGAACTCAGGTTGTCATGCAGCAAAAGAGTTCGGACCCTGTTGAGCTAACAAAATTTATTTATTATGTTTCTTTTGTATACATTTATATTATTACACATGAATAAAATAAACTGCAATTGTCTTTTAAGAAGACATTGGGTTTGAACAGTTGCTCAGTGTTGAAATAAGTGACACTAATTTGGGGATACTTGAGGATGTGCTAAAGGCATTTTGCATCACATGATCAATATAAGTCTTTGAAGGGTAGAGGCATTTCAATGAATAGATATGAAACATTTCCCAAAGGCAATGAGCTTAAGGCCTGATTACCAGCTGGTTGTACTGTTTGGATGTGGTGTGAATATTAGGAGATGAGAGTTACATGGGACACATAGGTCAGGAGGATATGCCTGAGAAAGATATATTTTCCTTTCTTTCTGCCTCATGGCTAACATCAGATGAGCTGTGTTAATTAGGTTTTTGTTATTGTTCTGATGTTCTGCCTTACAGTGGAACAAAAAAATTTTTAAAAAGTAATCATCTGATACGATGAAACTTTGAAACCATAAAAAAAAACACACACACATTTTCTGTTTCTGGTACATTATCAAAAGATTTCACTTTTCAAAATGATAGAAAACTAACACAAAACCTTTAAAATATTAATATCTCATAGACTAGTGGGTTCACATCTAAACCTATTTAATTATATTACGGCATTGCCGCACAATTCTAATAATTTTAAACTTTAATTTTTGAAGTCAGAATAAAATCTTGGTTATAATTTTCAAGATTGTTTTTGATTTTCTTGTCATTCTTTATGAATATTTTGAAATGTATTTTCCATTTCATATAACTTCAAATAACTATTTGATTACTTGCTTTATTCCTACTTGATAAGCAAAACATGTCAATCATTACTAATATTTCAAACTATGCCATAAGATCTATTGGTATAGTTCAGTTATAAGTTATAAGATTTGAACATTTCAAAGGCATGGGTTTGAGTATTAAAAATTCAAAATAATAATAATTTTAATAATTAAATGATAATACTTAGTACCAAACATTTTCATCTTTCTATTACATATTGTATTACTTTCCTGTTTCTGGTTAAAACATTATCCCCAAAAGCAACTTAAGGAGAAAAAGGATCTGTTTTGCCTGATGGTTCCAGAAGGAAAATCCATATCAGTGGAAAAGACATATCATGGTGTAAGGATCAGAAAGACTGGATACAAGCTTTTCATTTCTCTACAGGAAGTAGAAAAAGACCACAGGAAGTAGGGAGCAGCTCTACACACTCAGCATCTGTCAGCAATACTTCCAGCTGCAAGGCTGCACCTCTTGAAGGTTCCATAATCTTGTAAGAAAAACAACCAAGAGAAAACAGGTTTTCAAATAAACAACCTTATGTGACACATTTCTTTCAAATCACTATGTTCTTTCCCATAACCTCAGGGACATCTCTGATGTAAAATACGCTTTTTCCACCTTAAAGAGACTCTATCATCTTTAACAGTCTGAATACTATTCAAAAATTCAATGGTCAAAGTCTCTTCTGAGGTTCAGGGCAATCTCTTTACTGTGATATTGTCTTAATTAAAAACATTATTTATTTCCAACATTCATTACCACAGAACCCACAGCACTGCTACAGAAAGATTGAACGGGGCACTGTGAGGAAAGGCTATCAAAGCAAAATTGATTCCTAGCAGAGCAAACAGCTACCATGACCATGCCCTAAGGCCTTGGTTTCAAAGGAGCCTAGGCAGCTCCACCTCTCTGGTTTAACTGAAGGTAACATACCTTTCTTTCTTGGGCTAGCTCCACTCTGGGTATGTGGCTATTCTTGGCAGAGACCTCACAGCTCTGACATGATGGAGTACCTTGAGGACTCCGTGACAGCACAGACTTTGCCATCACCACTTCACAGGATGGCCTCAGAGAACCTCTTATCAGGAACCGCAATGAAGCCACACAATGCTTAGCCTCAGTGGCTCCCTGAACCTGCAACGGAAGAACCCGTGATATGCTCACTATTACATATGTCTACTCTCCAAAACTACCACTGTTGTTCAGTGTCCAGTGTGCTGGCCTGGTTTCTACTTTCTGTGGGTCATTACAGGGACAAGAATGGGCAGAAGTCCAGGAGATCAAAGGTCCCAAGGTCCCTTTCTAGCTCAGAGGCGGCTATAGTGCCTTAGGGTGAGGCTTGTAACCTGGGCACTAGGCCAGGTGCCCAGCCTCTCCAGGGGAAGTAGAAAATGAGTTTTCTACTGGGGGTGACAGTTTAGCTCTTTTCTCTCTCTCTCTCTCTTTTTTTAAATTTTTATTAATTTATTATTGTTACATCTCAATGGTTATCCCATCCCTTGTATCCTCCCATTTTTCCCTCCCTCCCATTTTCCCCTTATTCCCCTCCTCTATGACTGTTCCTGAGGGGGATTTCCTCCCCCTGTATATGCTCATAGGATATCAAGTCTCTCCTTTGTAACCTGCTATCCTTCCTCTGAGTGCTACCAGGTCTCCCCCTCCAGGGGACATGGTCAAATATGAAACACCAGAGTTTGTGTGAAAGTCCTACCCCACTCTCCACTCAACTGTGGAGAATGTTCTGTCCATTGGCTAGATCTGGGTAGGGGTTTAGCTCTTTTTTAAAGAACAAGACTGCAGGTCTTGGAAGCTCAGAGCTCACCAAGGCCATGGTGACACCAAGTGTTACAGCTCCTTGTTTTAGCTGCAGCAGTGACTGCAAAGGCAGTTTCAGTTCGACTATTGCTGCCTGATACCAGGCATCCAGTGGCATTTCCTCCCATAATAAATGGAGTCTCAGATGTCATGGTGGAAGAACGTAGAGCCAGAGATTAAGCAATCCCCCAGCAGGCCTATATTTATAAACCTTGAGCAATGGGGAGAGGGTTTCAAGGTGAATGTATCTGATTCTATAGGGCCAAGGGTGCCAGGATAGTTAGTTTAGATCCAGTGCTGCAGTAATGAGGGAGAAAACAGTACTTAATTATCCTAAATGAAAGAGGACTACTTCTAGGTACAACTAAAGGTCATTGGCTGGAGGGTAGGATCTCCTCAGCATAGGGTGGATTTCTTCCAGGAATTCCCTATGCTTATTGAAGAGGTTCCTTATCAGGAAAGGCTCAAGCCTATAATCTTCCTTAAAAAACAATTTTAACATTGCTACCTTTTATGGCGAGTAAAATCTTAAGCCTTCTCTTTTCACAAGTTGGGAAGAAACAAGGCTGGGACTTGTTATCAGGGTATCTTTCTTTTTCCAAAGGAAGCAGGAGGTTTGAGTTAATGCATTTAATCAGCCCCTTTCCTACACATGCCCCTGAGGGCATGAACATCAAGATTCCGAGTGCTCTTTTGCTTTTCCTACTGCATATGCTCTTCTCTTTGTAGACCGGCACTAGAGTAACCGTGCAACAGAGTCAATGTTATGCTCTACTAAAATGAACTCTTTCGAATAAATTAGCCCATTACCTTGTAATTGAACCAATACCCAGTCCTTGGAATTGTGAAAATGCAATGAGATTCCTTGTTAAAATAAAATCACACCAATGAAAGCTGGACTGGCTACCAATAGGGTGTTTCTTCTGCTCTGAGATATCAAAAGCCAAACCTACAATGGTCACATTATTTTTAGGACTCTTGTATTCCAGTGTTTTACTAAAATTAACTGGTAAACTCTTCTTACCTTCAAATTCTTCTTATTCTAAAGTTTCACACTCATCCAAAAAACAAATATGGCTCTACCATATCGTCTGGTACCAACTTATTTTAGCTCCGTACCTGTCTGTGGCTGTATTACTATGCATGACTAAAAGTAAGTTCTGAGAGAATGTGTCTGTACATGCTTATGGTTTGAGAGGATTAGAATCCATAATTAGAAGAAAGTCACGTCATGGTGACAGGAGTAAGGAGCTGAATAGTCGCATTTTCATCATCGCAGAGGAAATAGAGTGTAGGAAGAGGAGAACTCCTAATGTCAATGGCCAATAGTGAACTTCCTCCAGTAAAACCATACCTCTCAAATGTTGCATAACTTTCCCAGATGGTTCTACTAAGTGGGAACAAACTGACCAAATACAGGAGCCTATATAGAATATTTCTTACATGACCTCCTATAAGAATTCCTTTATTGCATTAATATTGTGATAGTATGGACTTTTTAAACCTTCTGTCACTCAATGTTCTTTGCCTCCAATGTGTGCACAGAGGAAAGAGATTATGAGGCATGATTAAATTCAATTACATTTGAGATGTTAACAAGCCTTAATTATACAATATGTTAACAATCCTACATTGCCTCTCATAGCTTTTAAGCCTTGTCATTAACAAATATGTGTGTATATCACACAGTACATGATACGCAATTACATCATATTATGTCATATGTGTATTCAAAAGCCATGATTAGGGATCAACAGTAAGCTGTGTGTTCTGGCTACAATATTGTAATCATGACAATCTATGCTGATGATGACTAAAGCTGGAGGCAAAGAGCCGGACATGATGGCTGTTCTCTGTATTCTAGTAGAAAAGATGATGAGGCAAGAGGATTGATTACTGCATGTCTGAGGCAAGACAGAGTTACATCGAGAGCTCCAGGCCAGTATGGAGGTGTCTGAGCAATAGACAAACAGGAAAGTAAAAATGAAGAACATTAGTAGTATAAAGCCATGTGACACACTTGGGGAGCATCAGAAACAATCTGGGACACATCTGTAATTTCAAAACACAGAAATGGATAGCAGCAGGGACAAGCTCAAGTCCAGCAATGGCTTCCAAATGTAGACTACTAAATCAGAACATTTTATTGGTTATCAAAGACTTCATCTCAAGACTGTGTCTTCAGTCCCTGAACATCCCATTGAAAACATGAGTTATTTCATAATCGTCATTCACAGTACTGTGCAGTAGTTTGATGACTAATGAACACAAGAAAACCAGATAAAATACAATATAAATTAAAATTCTAAAGGCTAGGCTCACAACCATAAATGCATATTTTCAATTGAGACTAATATAAAAAATAACAAATTGTTTCTTAACCATTACATTTAATATTTCCTTAATGTTATGTTTCTAAATATATGAAAGTTAAAACCAGTTAATAACTATTTATCTTTTCCTTAGTCGTACTTATACCATTTTACAAAATATAGTACCTACAATTTGAAGTAATTATAATTAGAAGACAAAATAAAACAGCATGAATTTTTTTAAGGGAAAATATTCCGAGGCAGTGACAGTTCATTTAAACTTCATTTAGTCTCTTTAATCTTTGCAATGGCATGTTAAGTAAGTGGCCTTTCGACCACAGCATGAATTCTCTGAATTTAGAAGGTCTTACATATCAACTGTGATACCTCAGTTAGCCTGTAGTGCTTTTGCAGGAGATAAATTGTTTTTCTTTTACATCTGCACTGATTAAATTTTTCTGTGAAGCATGAAATATAATTACAGTAAGATTAGAAGGCATTACCTGCATGTGTTGTAATTGTCCATAAAATTAACAATTTTCTTATGAAAAATATGCATTATCTATTTTTTCATTAGATGAAAGGCACAAAATTAAAGTTTTTCTTATACATGAAATGATAATAAAAATTAGAATATAATTTCATTGCTCCATAACTATAATTTTATGAAATAAAATTAACTCTTAAGTTTATTATGTATTTCAGTTGGCATTAATCAAACTTTAGCATTAAAATTTCTAGCTGAAACTTCACTAAAATATCATCTATCCTGATGGATATATATAAATATGAAGAATTAATTTAAGTGATTTTTTTTTAAAAGCTCCATATCATAAGAAATGAAACTTCCTTTGCTTTTGTCTATGTAACAAGAACACAATGTACATAAAACCAAACTTCTGGCTTGATAACTAGTTCCAGAGTTGAGTAGTTGCTATAAGCTTTACATAAAAGAAAAATTAAGACTTGCTTGTGAATGTTTTTAGACTATTTGCAGTAGAACATTTCCATTTAGCCTGGAACTTCAATAATAACCTACATTCCTATGCATAAAACTAGTTCCCCAATTATATGGAATAGCATAAGAAGAAAACACTTTTGTTCTTATCACCTCACTTTGACTGTATCATATTCACTGCTTACTCAACACTGTCCTTCTACATGTTGTCTCTTTCATTTGGTTCTGTCTTCCCAGTAGAGGTGAATATACTTTGGTCAGGTGATGTCACAAACTTAAATGTATAAATTAGAAATTATACTCCAAAGAACTTTGACAAGAAGAAATCCCAAACCTAATAAGAAAGTGAAATAGAAAATTATCAGTTAACCAGAAAAGATTAACAAGAGACCCTCCAAAATGACAAGGAACATACTTCCATGATGCCTCTACAATATAGGTGACTAAACAAGACCCGCACAATGACAATACCAGTACACATGCTAACTTACAAGGGGTAAGTCTCCTGGGGTCCTATTTCTAGATAAAATGCTTATGCAGGTAGTTACATTGCTGGAACTAGGAGAATTGGTCTTCCTCAAGAATGAACCCCGAGTTGACTATCAAATACAAAATGGTGAGCTTTGAAAGCATATACATACAAGCAACACTAGCCAGATTTAGCAGGTTATATTCATATAGTTATTATGTGGATATACATGCATACACACACACACACACACACACACACACACACACACACATCAAGTGCAAGAGAGAAACAGGTTCTCAGTTTGAGAAGGAGTGAGGAGTCATGGGAGATGTTAGCAGTACGTAGTTACATTTCACAGCAGCAAGTATGTTGGTTTTACTTCTCATGTCAGAGCAGACATATTGAAGAAATATATTTAAGTTAGAGATTAAGTGCTGCCTTACTTGGGAACACTTCATTTATTTGTGTCATCTATCAAGAATTGTTGGTAGTACCAAGATTGCTTCCAGACTTTCTCAGTTTCAGTGCTATGTTAGTTCCAGCTACTTAAAAGTAAATACTTTTCAGCCACTGTTAAACCCTAAAATGAAATACATTCCTTTATTCTGCTTTACCTCATCAGAAATTTCTTTGTCCCTAAGAAAAATATTATTGCCTCCAAAAATATTAAGATGAATGCAATGTATGTTTTTACTTATGGTAGAACAGTTGGGTGGCAAGAAAAAAAAAAAACACTGCAGTTACTGAAGACCAGTATAGAATGCGGTAGAGGAAGGAGCTGCTGAATTCTTTATAGGACCATAGGAGGTGTCTGAGAATAGTCATATGCTTTGACTGCTAGGCAGTGTGACGGATTAGGCTAGGATATGCATAGATTTAGATGTTTCAACTTGACTTTCTCATAGTTTACCTTTTTTGGTGACAATCCTAAAGTCAAACTGCTAAGAATGAAGACATAACATAGCCAGGACAACCCCATTCTCTTCCACGTGTTATCATCAGAAAAAGTGAAGTTTGAAGATCATGCCTATGATAGATCTCATACACGATATGCTAGCTATAAAAACACTCAGTTGTCAATGTTTCTTACATGTATTTCACGTATTATGTCAAGTATTGTGACATTGGAATTGTTTTGGCTCACCAAGCAGATATAAATTTACTAGTAGACACTTTCCAACTAGGTTTTAAAAATAGACATTTTAATATATTTACAAACTTTTAAATTTTTTTCTTTCACTCCTATTTTTAGGATAGAAATTATGAGCAAATAACCAACAAATCCCTAGTATTTGAATGAATGTACACTCAAATGAATACTTGAAAAAAAAAGGGGAGGCACTTTCTCTGTTCACCCAGGAGTAACTAAAAGACTTTTCTAAACAATTCACAAAGTGTAAGGTTGTCTGTAAATATTCAATATCAGAGAACTAATAGAGATGTTCCCAACCCAAAGAAATATATATTCTTCATTATAACAAAATGTGAGAAAATGCAAACTTGAATCACTTAAGTCTACTGGGAGTAAGATAGTATGTCTACTCAATCTGGGGTGATGTGTGATTCTCCACAGAAATCTTGACCATTTTGACTCTTAAAGAGATTTGTGTTCTTCCTAATGCTTCATAACTGGTGAAATAATATTAGTGCAAAAAAGAAAAGCCCCAAGTAGGATCTATTAGCCATGTTTCAACAACAAGGATGAAATGGTTTAGAGTCTACAAGCTTGTGCTGTGACAGGATTTACAAGTTATTGAGAAAAGTAAAGGAAGGGGCACAAATAGACATGGGCAGAAAATACCCAAAGAAAACAGACCTGAAACCTGAAAGGACATAAATATCAGTGTGTTACTATATCAAAATTGCCAGGATTTTTGTACAGCAGTGGGCAGGACAGGTCATACTTTATCAGAGGGCTGTGAACACTGGTAGAACGTGTTCAGACAAAGCAGAGAAACAGACGAGAGAAAAAAAAAATCACTCTAAAGTCTTTTGTCTGCTCACTCTCTTGCATAGCAAGGATATTGATTTTTTTCCTAATTTACTTTTAATCATTTCATACAGCGTTTTGTGATAATATCCATGCCTTTCCTTAACCTAATTTTGCTCTATTTTCTTCATGCCCATGCATACATTCTCCGCTCTTCATCTGAACTTAATCCCCTCCTACTTTAATGTGATTGATTGTTGCTCAGTACTTCTCCAGGTACCACAGCTACCATGTATTTGTGATTTCAATAGCTACATCATATCCCAAACACAGCGCTTAATAGCAACTTCATACTCTCTGTATCCTATAACAAGTCTACTTCCTTTTATAGAGTGTTCCTTATATTCAATGTAATGGAATAGATATTCTACCTACAGTCAGTGTTCTGACTAGTTTTCAGTCCCTACCTTAACCATTATCTATTGGAAAAAAGAAGCTTCTTTGATTAAGTTTTAAAGAAGCTCTAATTTTTAGATATTCGTATAAATATAATGAAAGCAATCTGAATACATTTTCACTGAAGACATAACCAGTAGTAAGTTCCATAATAGGTTGTGTGACCTTTTCAGCCGTATATTGTTATCAGTTTTATAAAACTAATCATGCATCTTTCTTGTGGAGAGGAACTCAACTCCCAGCATGAAGCTCGTGGCAGCTTCTAAAACAATCATAGCACCATTACACCAATTAGTCTTTCTTCCCAAGCAAATCAGTATTGTAACACTAAAGAGTCATAACTTGGTAAGACCATTGATTTTCTATATTCTAGTTCTGTTCCAGCTTAATTACATGTGTTCTCTTTGAAAAGGGTACAGTACCTTCAGGAACAAGTTTTTCTATGTAGTTCTAACAGCCAACAAACAGATATGGCCACCAGAGAATTTTACAATATAATTATATTAATCACTAAAGAAAAATGTGATTTTAAACTTTGAAGGTAAACATAATTGAAAATATAAATAACATAGTAACTGAAGCACCACAGGTGTAGGGAAACAAATGCAATGTCTTCTTTTCCAATGAGATGATAACCTTTAATTTTTACATTTATATGTTTAAGTAGGAGTTACAGCCTATAGTTAGTGAACAGGAAGCAAAGAAAAGCCTGTTGGTATGACCCTAGGATAAGAAAGAAATATAGCCCACATGAGATGAAAGTAGCAAATTACATAAGAGACACTTGACAGGTGGCCAGTGGCTATTATAAATCGATCCCACTAAGAAATAGAGGAATAGATGTTTTATTTTATGTATTTTATATATGTAAAGGAATTTTAATCCAACACACCTTTAATCCCTCTGCTTGGAATTCAGACTCACCCTTAGTATGCATCTTTAATCCCAAACAATGAAGGTAAATTTAGTTTGTAGAATGAAGCACCCATGTTTGAAAGAGACTTCTAATGGAAAGGCAGACAAAGTGATGAATCAGAGAGAGATTTAACAGGAATAATATGTGCCCAACTCATACGAGAACAGCACACGGAAAAGAAATGATCTAAGGGAGCCCAGGAAAAAGCAGTCCTGTTGAGTTGAGTGGAGGTCAGTCAGGTGGCTGTCCCTGTAGAGTCAGCTGAGAGGTAATGTGGCAGTTCAGTTCACGGCAAGTCAGATCAGTTCAGTCAGTTCGGTTGAATGGAATTTAGTTCAGTGCAGTTCAGTTGAATGAGTAAAATGCAGTAGAGTTTGGTTTCTTTGTGAGTTCATGCAGAGGCAGTTGAAGCCAGAGAATAAGAAGGAACTACAATATTGTAACAAATTGCCAGAGTTCTTTTGAGGCCAAGTAGAGGAATTTAATCAGAAGCCTAGAGAAGCCAGATTGAATCAGTCATCTTGTCAAGGAGTTTGAGCCAAAACGTCTGTGTTGAACCAGCCAGCCAGAGTTCAGAAAGAGCTATAAAGGATGAGCCTATTCTTCAGAAAACCTTTGAGACAGCAATTACATATGGCAAATAAAAGATGCATACTTGTGGGTGTGTAAATTTTTGGCTTTTAATAATTTTATTGTTTTTTTTATTCACCCTTTGCCCCAGTACCAACATTATTATTATTATTACTATTGCTGTTGTTATTATTATTATAATTATTATTATCATCATCATCATCATCATCATCATTTGATTCTATTTGATAAACTCACATTGTTATGTAAGAGGTAAGGTGGTTCATGTATGCAATTTGAACAAAGTCATATGTAAAAAATAATAACTAGCTGATGAAAAGAGAATTGTTTTACTTACAGATCTCTAATACGATCTCTAACTATATTCAGTATTAAATAATAATGTTGATGGAAATGCCAAGGGCATAATTATGTGACCATTTATTTAGCTGCCTTGTAAAAAATGACTTTATCCACAATTAAACTGCATTATCATGTTTATAATAATTACTGTAGTCATATGTCACTATAAATTCATGGGTATCTATTGACAATTTAGTGTAAAAATATTGCTATATTGATTACTATCCTACATGATACTTTTTATTGTATTGCCTGCCTTTGGATCTATTTCCCCTAACTGAGCTGTATTGTCTGGCCTCAGTGGGAGATGATGCTCTTATTTCTGCTGTAACTTAAAGTGCCATGGTGGGTCGGTACCACTCAGGGCCTCCCCCAACTTCTCTCAGAAGAAGAAAAGGGTAGAATGGGGGAAAGGGAGCATGAAGGCAGCACTGGAAGGAGAAATGGATAGAGGCTGAGAAAAGGCTGTAAAGTGATTATGTAAATAAAATAAAATAAAATACATTGAAAAAAGAGAAGTTTAAAGTCAGAGACAGTTGCAAATTTATATATAAAATATCAGAATAAGTGCCATCCCTTGAGAAGCATCAAAGAGCACAATCTTTTGTAAAAATAATGTGAAAGACAATTCACTTTACCTTACACAGATATGGCATAGTCAACTTTGACTTGCCTGTAGCCAAGTATTAAGGATTGCCCTCAGTACACCTTATGTGTTTTCACTATTTTAGGTTTTATGTGTGCTTTACTTCACTGAGTTCTTTCATAACTATCCTGTTCCAGTAGCTGATCCTGGGAAATTAGGTCAATTGCTACCTCCCTGGGAGCTAGAGGCATGCCTCTTTAAGGCACAGTGGCTGGATGGAGGTATGAGCTCTTTATGACTGTCATTCAAGGGATCTTATTACTAGTGTAATCTCAGTCTTCCAATTGCCCTGGAAGCAGCAAAATATATCCTACTGATCAGGAGTATTGTGACATTAAACTGTCTAAAGTACACTTACCTAGCATCTTTTTCAGAAACATGTATTTTCTATTTTCTGCAATTAAACTGTGTTAGTTGTTTGTCTTTGTGCTTTATACAACTCTACTAATTCTGTTTCTAGTAACAACAAGGAGAGTTCACAAAATACGCTGTTGTGAAAGATTTTATAGCAATTGGCTTTTAATTCAATATCCTATTATCTTATTTGCTCTGGCCAATGGGCAATAGCACATGGCACAAGAACAGACTAGTAACGAGCTTGCATATTGCATGTGGCCTCTTGCTGTTCCTTTAACCCAGAATTGACAGTATGATTACTGTGGGCCAAATGGTAAGAAAGACACGGACCTGCACCACTTGTTATCTAGGCTGACAGACATCAAGCATTCAGGCATGAAACCACGGGCATCTGGGAACAGGTTGCCTCCAGTAACCTGCCAGCCTAATGAGGAAACAATAACACCAGCAGAGTCTCATCCAGACTTAGAAAATAGCTCAGTCAAATCCCAACTGATGCTGAGCTGAAGAACTGTGACCTAAACACATTCGTGATTTTTTTTCTAAGACACTAAATTCCATGGATATGTTAACATTGGGACAGATAACGTATATCTTAATATTTTCCTGGAGATAAATAAACAGAAATATGAGAAAATGTTGGGAAAGGAGAAAGGAAATAGGAGTGACACAAGAAAAGACTTCGTTTCTGAATCTTTGTACTCCCCCAGAGACATGCATTGGCCATATTTCTTTTCTTTCTCACTGAATGAATTGATATTACAATACAAACGTGTCAAATTCATTAATTTAGGAGCTAGGGGTAATGAAAATAAAAAAGTGAAAACTTCAATGAGCTGCTCAGAAAGGAAAAAACTTAAACGACACCAAAAAATATGATTTAAAATTTAAGAGCATTTTACTGTTGCTGATTAGATTAGATAGATTAAACCATCTATGTAAGGACTGATTAGTGAAACTAAATGTCATAATAATAAGAGAAAGATCAGGACAATTGGAGCAATATTGATTTTGAATGGTACAGAGCTGTTTTAATCCAAATATTGAATTGTTTTTAGATACCAGCGTTTTCCAATCCCCATGTTAATTTTAGATATGTGTCAATGTAATTCAGGAAAAAAATGATATCCTAATGAGATAAGATTAGAATATGTAGTTAGCTTTATCTTATTTAATAAGTGGTATATTTAATAAATATGCCAACAAAATTGTTTTGTAGTCCTAAAATATGTTACATTTGAAGATCTGTGCCATGGTGCTCTAAATGTAGATCAATATTTCTCTTCTCTTAGTTTTCATGCTAAATAAAAATCTGTAATCAAGAGTTACTATATATTTTAATGCAGCATTACCTTGGGATGACAAAAATTTACATATGAATATCAGTGGTGTTGTATTACTTGGCTATGGTCTTTCATAGTCCTTTTCTCATGCTGAACGTTAACAATAACAAATCAAAATCTAGAAAATGTAAACACACACAAATTATGTCAATTAAGTAAGTATTAGTCTTAATAAATAAATAATTTAATGTCATCATTAACAGTTACAGTGGTAGCTATATAATAACTTTAATGGTGTTCCTGGTACTTATAACCAATATGATTTAGACTTACTTTGAGCTACCCAAATTCCTTTGTGTACTACCCGTAAATTAACTAGAACTATAAAGAGAATATGCTACCCATACAATCCTATAAGTCAACAAGTAAAGGAGAATGCTTGGTTCAATGCTACACATTTACACATACATGAACAAGCAACTTTTAAAGATGCAACGCAGAAACCCTGTCTCAAAAAAAAAAAAAAAAAAAAAAAAAAAAAAAAAAAAAGAAGAAGAAGAAGCACAGTAGAGTAGGGGAAAAGATTGGTCATTAAAGACACTCCAAAAGTGATGCCTATCAAATGTCACTACACATGTACCACCTATGCACACTGAGTCTAGATCCAAAGTCTCTGCCAGTGGGAGAGCATAGATAATTAATTTTAAAGAAAATGGAAGAAGAAATATCTTCCCAAGTTTAGAATATGTGGACATTTCTAGAACAGTACATATATATATATATATATATATATATATATATATATATATATATATTACAAATACTTCTCCAACAGAGATAATTTTATAGGAATAGAAATTTAACAATGAAGAATAATTAGAAAACATATATTCCAAAAGCTCTCATATCTATATTACAATGATTCTTGTTATTTAAATCCTAAAGAGGAAGAGAATATGAATAAGATATAGGAGAAACATTGGTGAACATTTATAAAAGTTATTGTCATAAAAGCAAATAAATTACATGAACTGATATTGAACTTGAGAAAAGTTCATATAAAAGTTACACTAAAATTTTTCAGTTGTCAATGGGGGATACATAAGAAGAAAGCATAATAATATATACCCATGCAATGTCACAATCTCAGCAATTTCTGACAGTAACTGAAACATTAATCAAATTAAAATAAAATGATATTACAGCTCAAAATATCAGATAAGTGTCAGCCAATATTCACCTCAGTTAAAAAAAAATCAGTGGAGTTAATGAAACTCAGAGGGAAAGGTGGAGGGCAGGATGAAATGCCCATCCTGTAATGTGGTGTGTCACTCTTCTAAGTTGGAATGCATTGTGGAAGACAAGTGTTCAGTAAATGAAGAATGATTGTCAGTTCACATAGCTCTAAGAGTTGAGCACATACCTTGTATTATATTCTGCTTTTTCTCCATTGTCCTGGGCTTTTATTTCCCATGGATATACAGCACAAAAAAATACAACAACAACACAACAAACATAAAAGTGAACTCAAAAAACTGCTAAACAAAAACAGCCAAAGAGAAATGGACACAAATGCTTTAATGTGTAAGATATATCATGGAATTTTTGTATGGCTTCATACAGTTTTCATTTTGTTGATTTTAATAACTAACAAGATGGTGTATCACATAGATAGAAGAGCCTAGAGTCGACATTTTTAAAGAAACAAGAAAGAATTATAGCAGTAATATAGAAATAATTTGGAGTATATTTACATATTCATGTAAATAATCACAAATATCTAAAGATATATATATGCTAATGGATATATAAATATGTGTCTTTTCCTAGACTGCTTTTTTGGAGAAACATAGAGATTGTAGATGAAGCTCTACATCTTATCAGTACTAATGTGTTTATATTCAGAATTTGATGCCAAGTAATCCCTCATTGATTTCTGTAAAGTGGGTGGAAACTCACTGTAGAACCAATAGGTGTCACGGCTCATTTAAGACTTATGTCTCTAACAAAATCTAATATTATTTTTATAGGAAATCATCCTAAAAATTCTTCAACATTAGTTCATTATGCTTATTTTGTAACTGGACAGTAGATGATTTTTACCAAAGTCCAGAATGAAAATGGACCTTATGCAGTACGTCAACTCAAGCATTTATGATGCCATTCAAAAACCACCTGGTGTTCTGCCACATGGGATTTTAAATAGGTAGAAGTTAGGTGTGTCAAAGGTGGAAAAAAAAGATCATGGGGGCACTTTCAGATATGGAACCTTCTGTAGAATAACAAGGTGTTTTGTTGTTATTGTTGTTTAGTCCTTGTCTTAAGGAAAGCTTAAGTTAAAACTTAGGAAGAAAAAGACAGACCTGATAACTGAAAACATTTCTAGGACATTCATCCTTCCATATATTAGTCCCTCAAATATAGAACGTAATCTTGTACAAGTCAAAACATTAGGGAAAGAAAGTCTCTCTGAAAAATGCACTGCTTTTTTAATTGGTCTTTGGTAAACTCTAATTAATATTTTAGCTAATGTTTATGTAAAGAAGTCAAGGTGAGATAAATTAAGGGCACTTGAATCAGTTTGGGTTTAAACAGAAGAATCCCTCCTAATACAGAAGATAGCATGCCCTTTACATAGTTACACGCAACCTTTTCTTTTTCCACATACAATATATGCTTATATAATTTAGTAATTAAATGTTGAGTGCTGTCAAAACACATCAACACTTCCATAGGATGGATTCATTAGTAAACACCATTACACTATTGAAGTAAGAAAATACTTCAAAAGATGAGAGAAACTTTTGCAATAAGGAGACGCCCAACATTTCTGAGCCCAAACAGACGTGGAATTTTGTTTTAAGAAAAGGAAAAACAGGCAATGTGCTATGTGGAAAATATAGTTTAAATGATCTGAGGACATTTTCTTTATGTTTCTCTTAGTTTTATATAATATAAGTACATTATTTCCTCCTTCCATTTCTTTATTCAAAATCCTTGTCCTCTATGTCTATTAATTGTTCTTACAACCAGACTCAGACATGTGCATAAACACATGCATGCACATACACACACACACACACACACACACACACATACACACTCACACATTCAACACACACACACACACATACATAAATGTGTAAGTATAATCTGCTTAGTCTGTATACTGTTATTTGTATCTCTGTTTTCAGGCTGACTACTTGGTATTGGCTAATCAGTAGATGAGCTCTTGCCAGGAGAAAACTTTCTCTCGGTTCTCAGCATTCCTTACCTGCTTGAACATATGTAGGACTGAGACCTACTGGGCTTTCTACTATCCATGTTAATATGTCTAGTGATGTTGGAAAACAGTTCTTCAGTGAATACTGTAGCTTTGCAGTTTGTCCTTTTTTTTCTTAAAAGTAAAATAAATGAAACTAGTGGGATGTCTCACTGGCCTGAGCACCTGCTGACAAGGCTGATAATCTGTCTGATACCCAGAATTCACCTGGTAGAAACAGAAAACTGACTTCCTGAGGGAACTCTCTGATCCTGATGTGTGCTGTTTCTCTCTCTAATCACACACTGGTGGTTTGGAGAAGGAACTACACTATGAAGCCTGGGGAGACCAGAGAAAGGAGATGTAACACTGAAGGTTGTAAAAATTCCATATCAATTAAAAGTGAAGATTTTGTTAGAGTGTCCTCTTTACAACCCCTAACCCATACTTACCCATGGGTAAGTCCAATAAACTGATCTTTGGTAGAATTACACTCTACTTTGACATTGTGAACTTATTAGAAGGGGGTAGACATCAGTTCCACTCAAAGACAAAATTTTCACATCAGATGGTAAACGTATTTGTTCATCTCACTATGCTCCAAGGTTTTAAGAAAGATAGCTAGTAAATAACACACAATGGTAAAATGTTGCAAAATGGAAATATTTCAGTAAATAATCATTTGTATATAAAGATTATGCTAAGACATTACTTGCTTACAGAATGTGAAGGAAATCTATAAAGTCTGATTTATAAAGGTTTGATTAATGTAAGTAACTAAGGATAAGACTTAGAGATAATTTTATGTATATGTGCATATATATATATATATATATATATATATATATATATATATCAGAATTCTCTGATCAAAGTTCAAACAAATTCTAACTAAAATGAATGGGGCCATTGATCTGCTATTAGTAGCAATTATTAAAACTGGTAAAGGAACAAAAGTACATGTCTAATCAAGGTTTATTTACATGGTGAACAGGAAAAGGCAAAATCAGCCATTGCATCAATTCCACAAGGCTTTATGCTACCTTTTCAGATGAAGGAATGATGAGTAAAGGAAATGGAAATTGGCTAGGCAGTTTATGGTAGTAAGACAAGAAAGACACACCTTCTACTATTACATTCATTTAAAAATTATAGATGATAGTCTCATTGACACTTGATCCTAGAATTTCTAATATAGACATTAATGTTTTATTATTAACATATTAATATATTAAATCCAAAGCAACTTCAGTCTTAACTGTGAAACTATAACAACATAGTCTTCAGTCCCACAAGAGACTTGAGAAGGAATAAAATTATTGCTTAAGAAAGAACTACAGGAAAGCAGCATCCAAAACAAAGAGATGATAGAGACAATTTGCTGCTTAGTCAGTCATCCATTTTCTCTCTATAACACTGGAATACCACATTTAGCCTTCTAGCCCAGTATATCTGACAGAGATCATTATAAAGCAGGAATATGGAAGACTTGCTTACTCTCTCATGGCAGAGCTTGGCAGTACTCCTGTGTCCACATCTTGTCCACTTTGTACAGTTACCGTAACTAAGCCATCAAATATATGAACCTATAGGGAGTGTTCTTGTTCAAGCACCACACAGGATATCCTTACTTCCTTCTAATGACATAAACAAAGTGCTTACTCCTTTAGGGAGAAGCTATACTTGCCCATTCCACAATGTCTACCCCTATAGTAGTAGTTCAGGAAGGGAAACCACGGCCACACAGTTTTGTAAATTGGACCAGTTTTCTAAATTATTCAGAGAAGTATACCCTTCTGTCTCTTTTCCTAAGCATGCTTGGCAAGCATGTTTTCTCTAGCCCTTTGTGCTGCCCTAACCTTCACACTTTCTTCTTCTTTCTCTTATGCTTCCTGTGCCACCATGTGCCAGCTCATCTGCCATGTGTGTAACGTCTATGCCAGCTCAAACAGCGTGGACATTTTTCTCCTTCTTCTCTCCATCGTCCTGCTCTGGATAGCTGAGATTTATCTTGTAGCGTGTCTGCTCTGGGGAGTTTTTTCTTTCTTACTTTAAACTCTAATTCTTTTGGCAGACAAAACAGAAAAATAGAATATTCATCATGACCGGGTAAGAGAAAAATACTTAGGACATAAGAGTGTAAAAGGATTAAAGGACAGGCAAGAGTGGGCAGGTTGTTCAAGGTGAACATGGTGGATTAAGAGTTTGAAGCCCTTAAAATGTGAAGGCAGGAAATTTTCTAGGAAAAATATGAATTTTTGTTTCACAATTTTAGTTGAAAATCTTAGATGGAGGTTTTAGTATTTTAATATTCATGGAAATAATGTAGGAGAGAGACACATGTGAGAAATATTTAGAGACAGGGTTTACATTATTAGATTGATTTAGTTGATATCATCTATGGAGATGGTAGAGTTGGCTTGCACTTAGGTTTGCATTAAATTCCAGAAAGAAAAGAAAACTATAGCAATAGGCAAAAAATGTATGACAGAGAGTAAAAATTAGTTAGAAAAAAATGCAAAAAAAGGGGAGATTGTAAAAAAGTCGTGCAATAGTTCACACATGCTGACATTCATGAAAGCATTGATTCTACCACTGGTTCCAGAAAGAAACCAAAAGTTAAAAACAGCTTGAAATCTCTGGCTTCATTTTATACTAATCGCCTTTGTAGAACCCTCCTGTTTGATTATATACATCTTCTAAATACTCCAAAGAAATGTACACCTGCAGTTACTTCAGATTCTAGGACAAAGTAGATTAGTAAACCTTTTAAGAAGAGGGAAATTCACAGCAGAATTTTTCAGACATGCCATCATCCCAAAGAGAAAATTATTGATGATGGGGAGAACGCAACATAGAATATGAGAATCATCTCATAGAAAGCAGACTGCTCATATCATGTAAGAAAGCCATTATCAAATCACTTTAAAAACCAGAACTGAGATAATGATTAACCAGAAAATGCCTTGAGAAAGGTTGCTAAGTTGAATGTACCTTTAGTTCCTGCCTGAGTTAGAGCTACAGCCATGCCTGCTGAAAGCTCATGTTTATGTTCAGATGTATAGGCATTAATTTTTGTCTCTACATCTCCCAATGTAAACACACTGGTTCAATGTCCTTTGTCAGCCTTCCACCATAACTTATCCTTATGTATGTCATGTTGAGATCCTCGAACCTAGGGACAACCCACTCCAGGGCTTGTACCATAAAATTCCAACAAGAGTAATAGTGTTTCGTAGACTGAAGACTAAAATAATATTAAAGGTTAAATTTTCCTGGAATCTGGCACTCACCTCATTGGTACTGGGTATGTATTTCAATATAAAATATAGTCTCTACTATTTACCCTCCCAATCACAGTAGGAAAAAAGTAGACATGTTCTTCTGTAACATAGAGAAATTTTATGTAATTTAAAAAAGACTACCATACCAAACATTAGAAACTATAAAGTAAGTCAAAGAGACGGGGGAGGGATTGTGAACTAAGACCAACTGAGATTTTTCCAACTCATATTAGAAACTTAAGACAGGACTATATCAGTAAATGACATTTAAATTGAAATCTGAGATAAGAGAGCTTAAAAGTGACCTTTGGGAGTATATTTTCAAGGAGAAACATGGATCAAATTCAGCCAACAGTGGGTTGAAATATTAATGTTACATGAAGAATTCAATTCACCGAAAAGAACATTGAAAATATAAAAATACGAGTAAGAGTTGGTGATCTGAAATGCCAGTGAATTGATTTCATCTAGTTATCATTGAAAAAGTGAAATGAAGCAGCTAGATCAGATGCCTAAGGAAAGTACCTTCTAGAATACAAGGCTATCTTTCACCTGACACCTTAGTTGGAAGCATGTGCTCAAAGTTCAGGAAATGAACAGAGGAAAGGTGGTGATTAAATCACACAAGGGGGACAAGTTATAAACAAAATGATGCTTCGTAAGCTATTTCTGAGACCTTGACTTTTATTTGGGAAATTGAGCGGCCTTGGCATACTACCAAGAAGAAAGAATGGTACCCCATAATTTACATTTAGAAGGAGTATTTTGGCCGGGCGGTGGTGGCGCGTGCCTTTAATCCCAGCACTCGGGAGGCAGAGGCAGGCGGATCACTGTGAGTTCGAGGCCAGCCTGGTCTACAAAGCGAGTCCAGGACAGCCAAGGCTACACAGAGAAACCCTGTCTAGAAAAAAAAAAGAAAAAAGAAAAAAAAGAAGGAGTATTTTGTTCTTATTGGGGGATAAACTATAGGGGTGGATTTCCAGAATATAAGGAGGAAATTACTATTTCTAAACAAGTGATGTTGGTGGGTTTTGTGAGAAAAATAGAGCGGGAAGTGGTCAGATTTTGTTTATACTTTGAAGAGAGTACCAATCAAATTCTGGTTATTTGAGAAACAGAATTTAGAATATGACTGCAGATGGTGTGTGTGTGTGTGTGTGTGTGTGTGTGTGTGTGTGTGTGTGATGTTGATATGTGCTGGGGTATATGTATTTATGTCGGCATGCACGTCAAGCATGTGGAGAACAGATATTGATCTTAGACCACGCATTTTTCTTGTTTTTCAAACATTTTCTCATTTGCCTAGAGCTTTTCTAGTGGTTTACGCTGGCTGGATTTCCTTTCTGATTCTCCACTGCTGGGGTTATAAGAACAAATTGCCAAACGGGAATTTATATGCGAGTATTGGAAATTAATCTCATGTATTTCCATTACTTGGGAAGCAATTTAATTACTGAGATATCCCAAATTACTTTGTGTATGCCTGTGTGCATCTCATGAGATCATGTATTTGATAAGGAAGTATGCATGTGGAGTTGTGTGCACACGGGGACCAGAGAGAAAAAGTTAGGGTATTGGTTGTCCCCTAAATAACTCCACTTATTTGCTAAAGATGGCTCTCAAACTGAACCTTAACCTCTGACACTCCTGTCTATTTTCACCTCTACCACTAGGACTACAAGTGCACAAGACCAGGTATGGCTTTTGGCATGAATGTGTGCTATTTTAACTTACATCTTCATGCTATTCCAGGCAGCACTTTTATCCACAGTGCTGACTTTCTAGGCACAAAAGATTATTTTTATAAATCGAGTGAAGAAAACATTTAGCATGAAAATGGATTTAAATACAAATTTGAGATAAAAGATTTGGTTTGCAGCCGGGCGTGGTGGCACACACCTTTAATCCCAGCACTCAGGAGGCAGAGGCAGGCAGATCGCTGTGAGTTCAAGGCCAGCCTGGTCTAAAAAGTGAGTCCAGGATGGCCAAGGCTAAACAGAGAGATCCTGTCTCGAAAAACAAAAAAAAAAAAAAAAAAAAGAAAGATTTGGCTTGCAAAAAAAAAAAGAAAACAAAACCAAAACCAAACCAAAACAAAAAAAAAAAAAAAAAAAAAAAAAAAAAAAAAAAAAAAAAAACAACAAGGCAGAATCCTGTAAACTAACAACAGGATGAGATCATCTCAGCAGAGAGTAGCAGAAGTTTGTTAAGTTGATGGGCTGAACTAAAGAATACCTAAAATAAATTACTGAATTGATTCAGAGACTACTATGTACGTAACACAAACAGAAACTAAAAGCAGCCAAAGATGAGTTGAGTGAGAATGGGTTGCTAAGGGGATAAAATTATAGCAGCCAGGTTGGGTCCGTGCAGAAAGGGATGAACACAGGTGGACTTAGGCAAGGATCTCTCAATGTTGTCTCAGTGCTCATAGGTCGTTTCCATTGTAGAGTAAGCTGCTGTTAGGCATTGTCTAACTTGTGTTTGGATAATTGATTATGCTGGCTTATTATGGTGGCTTTAAAATGTATATTTATTTTTCTGCACATATTAATAAAACTACTTGGATCCTTTACCTTTTTTGAGGAAACTAGTATAATCAGAAACATTCCCAGCTTGAAAGTTATTTATAGGTTTAAGAACTGATGAACATAATTATCAGTGTGAAGAGTCACTAGCAATTAAAAACTACTTATAATTGGAGAAATAGCCTTCCAGAGGGATGAGCTCTTTAAGTGCTTACCCAGTTCTAAGTAGTCAGCCCTAAAGGCATATACATACAAGTGACACTAAAGCAGTGAGCTAGCTGTATTTGTACATTTATTGGCATATGTGTAAAAGTGATTATTAAAGCACTGCAGGGCATAGAGGGATCAGTGTTGATACAGGAGATGTTGGGGGAAGAGGAGTGGTGGAATGATGTAAATATGCTTTGATTAAGTTAAAAGTCATCATGAAAAATCATAAGAAAGCTAAGACATACCTCAAGCACCTATTTATTTCGACATAGAAAAGTAGTTCCTCTCCAAATGTGATTGATCCAGCTTTCCTCCTGAAATGGCAAGTTCTGATTTGTCATCCTTGATGGGCACCTGCTGATCATCACAGGGATAGTCTATGTAGACACTTCCCAACTTGCTGGCAGGTTTTTGACGTATGGTTCAGGGTCATCACCTCTGGCAGCCTCCTCTGACCTCACGTCTCTGTAGTCAGTATTATTCATCATGTCAGGGAGTAGGTTGCTTCTTTCATTTCTGACCCACTCGGACATGACCTGTGTGCGCACACTGAGCAAGATCAAATACTATACCATGCCATTTATCATCTGGGTCACTGATGAAATAGCAGCACTTATGAGATAAACCAGGCATGGTAGAAAATGCAGAATTGACACTGTAACAATGTCACATCTAAATATGAGAAAGTCTGGGATAATAAAGACAAAATGTGAAATGAACGTTGAAAAAATGAAAGAAATACAAATATAAATTAAATTGCAATTCATCACTTGTGCCTTACTTATAAATCAGTTGCCCCTTTTCATTTTTATATCTGCTAGTCCTTATTTTTGAAGATTTACTAGAAAGTAGTTTAAGATGTGAAATTCTCATCTTAATTTTTTTTTCGGTTGCTGATCAAAATCACCCTGTTTCATGGAATCAAAAAAGAAATCTCCAAAATATTCATTTGCACAACTTCTTAGATGAGCTTGAAGAAGTTCAGAATTTCAATGCATAGTTTAGAAATTTCACTTCATAGAAATTACAGGATTGCTATTTAAGTTTAACTTCATTGCTTGTTCTTCTTCATATTTCACTAATTTTTTGTCTGTAATTTTAGCATCATAGTTAAGAGTTCACATTGTTCCTGCCACAAGGACATTTTTTTCAGGTGAATTATATTTGACTTGTAACAAACTTTAGTTTCACATTTTATGACTACTGCCAATTATTAGATGAATTTTATCATACTTGTTTAGTTCAAGCACATGTTTGTGATTCCTCTTTAAACCATGTCCATAATCTAATAACATTTGTTTCCTCAGTTCCTGCTCTCACTGCTTTGATGATGGGCTGCTATATGTAACTGTGAGGGAAATAAACCCTTTCATCCACAACTCACTTTTTATTTTATTTCTTTATTAATTTATATGTTTATTCACTACCCATCCTGGTCACAGTACCCCTGGCTCCTCTCTTCCCAGTCCCACACTCCCATCCCTTTCCCGCATTCCACTTCCCCCTTCTCTTTAGTGAAGTGGAGGCCTCCATGGGTCCCAACTGGCCTTGACATATCAAGTCTCAGCAGAACAATGTGCAACCAATCCCACTAAGGTTAAACATGGCATCCCAGGTAGACCAAAGGGATCTGAAGTTAAGCTACTGAGCTAGAGACAACCACCTGCTCCAATTTTTAGGAGAAGCACATGATAACCAATCTGTATGTCTGCTACATATGTTAGGGAGTCTAGGTTCAGACTATGTATGCTCTTTGGTTGGTGGTTCAGTCTCTGTGAGCTTCCATGGGCCCATGTTATTTTACTGTGTAGGTCTTCCAGTGGTGTCCTTGACTTCTCCCTCCAGCCTTCACCAAAGTCTTCTACAAGCTTCCCAGAGCTCTGCCTTTTGTTTGTTTGGCTGTGTGTCTCTGCATCTGTTTCCATCTGCTGCTGGGTGGACCCTCTCTAAAGATGGTTATTATGAATTCCTGTCTGAAAGCACAGCAGAATATCATTAACAGTGTTAAGGGCTGGCTCTCTTCTGTAAGGTAGGTCTCAAATTGGGCCAGTCATCAGTTGGACATTCTCTCAATCTCTGTTCCATTTTTATACCTGAACATCTTATAGGCAGGACAAATTTTGGGTACAAGGTTTTGTGGGTTTCTTTGTGTCCACTTTGTCCAGTGGGAAGTCCCACCTGGCTCCAGGAGATGGCCACTTCAGGCTCCATATCCTGGCCCCATTGCTAGGAGTCTGAGCTAGGGTCACCTCCATAGACTCCCCCCATTCCCAGTCGCACTGCCATCAATTTCTGTTCTCTCTCCCAGTCTTCTCACCCCACCAGGTCTCCCCTTTCATAACAGCAATTGGGAGGCAGAGGCAGGTGGGTATCTGTGAGCTCTAGGCAAGACTGGTCTACATAAACAAGTCCAAGACAGCCAACGGTCTCTTACAAAGAGAAACCCTGTGTCAGAAGACAACAACAAAGACACAACTTGTTTTTTCGTCATGGTGTTTTCTCACAGCAATAGAAACACTAAAAAAGAAGTTTTCTAAGAAACTTTTTTCCTCCTCTGCTGTAATATTTCTCAAAGCCTCTGGAGTTGGAGCTTTATTGTAAGTGTACTAGTTCTGTGTGAGCACCACGTGGTCACTTAGTCTTTACATTTTGAAAAAAATATGCACCTATGTAACATCAAATATAGAGATTGTCAGGGAAGGTAGAACAAAGTATTAGAAAGGAAGCCTAGTCAAGATGAAAAAGAAGAAACTCAATCTGAGCACCACAGATCACCAGGAAAAACACATACAATGACAGTAAAACATGATTAATATCGGAACTCTGGGAAAGTGGAGACAAAGAAGCCCAGGATGAATGTTGACATTCTAGGGTCAAAGTAAAAAAAAAAAAAAAAAAAAAAAAAACACAAAGAATGTTAAAAATATTACTGAACTAATTAGCAATAAACATTAGTATTTAGACCAAAAGTGTAAAATAAAACAAGACAGTCAGCAAAGAGACAATAAGATTCTGAGAAATCTGTCATCAATCAAAATAGAGTAAGGAAGAGCTGCATTGCAAAGCACACAGTTTCTAAACATAAGTGATGACTCTGTTTCCAGCAGTAGAATTTCATTTCTTTAGACAATTTATAGAATTCTAATTTTCTAGCTAGGTTCATTAGCATTCTCCTTCAATTGAATGAGTCAATTAGAAGGTTTAACATTGCAGAAAGCCAAGCTCTCTGAAAAGCTCTATTTTTAACTACATTGAGTTGCCCTTGAAAGAAGTTTTCTAATAACATAAAAATGATAACTCATTCATAGGAATTATAGCCAGGAATTATTTTTAATAGGTAATAACAAAGTAAACAGTACCTGGTAAAAGGGGGCTTTATTTTACATTTTCTACCATGTCCACTGGGATGAATTAGAAATTCCTTTAAAGGAAGATTTCTGCTTCAGAACATAGAACAAAATTGAATGTTTATGTTTCAAAGAGATTCTGCAGCATCTCCCAAGTCAGTCTTTAAAAGCTTCCTTGAAGAACTCAAGGAGAATTGCAACATGTGGAAGAGTTAAATCTGCATTGTAATTTCAATCTTTTGTATAATGCCTTTGCATAAAGGAATTTATACTACTCTAGCATTCTCATGCACTAGAAATGAAATCCAAATGCATCCCCTAAAGAACATAGTGACATTCATGGTCAGCAGGCACACTTGCATAACAGTTTAATATATTACGGTGAAAATCAGAGAGATTAAAATATGTCTATTGCAACATATTAAGGTCACAGCAAATTCAATCTATGTCATTTCCTTATATTTTATATGTGTTTGACTTGGAAAGAGGAACAGAAAAAAGACGTTGTGTTTAGAATGTACACATGCACAGGTGAGAATCTTATGGTTGTTAAAAAGATAATGGGTATAGAAGTACATGCTCTGTAATTTACACTCTGTTATCAATAGTGGTAGTATCTCTGACCACTTTTCTCTCCACAATTATGTCATAGTATACTAATATGAACACAAAATTCTTTTTAAGATGTGATCAAATATTAGATTCAAATATGAATTTTCAATCACAGTTTCACATAATTGAAGCAGCAAAAACATTTCAATCAACTTGTGTGTATGTGTAATAATAATGATATGTTGAATTTATTACCTATTACAAATTTATATTAATGTCCACTTTTGGGAAAAATCAACATGAGTACAATATTAAAGTATTTCTATACTTTTATGAAAAAAATTAAAATACAGTGACATTTATATGACACCCTGGAGCCTACCCCCATTTCAACGCACTTTACAACTTAGACATAAGCCTCCACAGAAGATATCACTTTACACGTTTACTGGTTGTTTTAACGACAAAAGACAGTTAAAACTTCATAAAATATCCTAAGTAAAGTATTTAGTAAATAAAGTGACTGTTATAGCCTTTGAAAATAGACTGTGGGATCGTACAACCCCACAGAGAGCTTGCTTCCCTGCGTCATCTCACCAGTCCCTTATTAACTTTTAATTATATCCATAAGAGCTCAAGAAAGCAGGTATACCTATCTGGTGTTTTGGTTTTGCTTGTTTTGTTTTGTTCTTTAAGATGGTGGCATAGAAAAATCACATGACTCTAGAGACTGCTGCGCCTTACTCATAAGTACACGTGTCCACACTGCCACTCACCGTGCACACTAACGGGCGTGTTCTCTAAGGGATGAGTCTAGTTTCTCTTAGTTTATCTCTCAACCCGGCTATCACACAAATAATTGAGACTTCTTTTTTCTATTTGTTTAAAATTAAGCTTCACAACACAATCTTGAGCCATAACCTGGAGGACTGGGGGCCTGGTTCTCCAGAATTCTATATGTGCTTTGAAACACTAAAGCCTTCACTTACCAGGAAACTGGGACAGAGGGGAAGGCATCCTATTGGGACTCTAAATGGGAGACGCATGGGAGAATAGCAAAATAAAAGGATACAGAGGGTCCTAGAAATCTACAAGTAGAACAATATGATAGGCAGATTTGGGCCCAGGGGTCCCGCTCAAACTAAGGCACCAGCCAAGGACAATACAGGAGGTAAACTTTAAACCCCTTCCCAGATCTAGCCAATGGTCAGAATATTCTCCACAGTTGAGTGGAGAGTGTGATATGACTTTCTCACATACTCTGGTGCCTCACATTTGACCATGTCCCCTGGAGGGGGAGACCTGGTGGCACTCAGAGGAAGGACAGCAGGTAGCCAAGAAGAGACTTGATACCCTATGAGAATATACAGGGGGAGGTAATCCCCCTCAGGAACAGTCATAGGGGAGAGGAATAAGGGGAAAAGGGGAGGGAGGGAAGAATGGGAGGACACAAGGGATGGGATAAACATTGAGATGTAACAAGAATAAATTAATAAATAAATAAAAAAAAGAAAAACAGAAAAAAAAAAAGAATATACAGCACTGTTTATCCTACAGACAGTATGCACAGGCGCAGGAATCTTCTTAACCATCTATGTTATTTGTCTCACTCCCAGCAAACACCCCAGCAATAATTGCACTTTGTAGCTTTCCTTGGCTCCAGCTGCTTCCTCCTGATCTTTCTTGTATCTCTATGGATGGCTCAATCCCAGCTTCCTCCTTTAGGTCCTCCTCCCCTGGCTGGCAGGAAGTCTAGCCCTATTCTCTCCCATGTTCAGGGATTGGCTGTAAACTGCTTTATTGCCATACCAGGGAACATTAAGAGCAGTGCTTACACAACATTGAGGCAGAAATCAGAATTTAAAGTTACATAATAACAGTATGCCTACAGGATACTATCCAAAGGCAAGTCTGTTAGATTCTAAAGGGTTCATAGAGTAGTGAATTGTACAACTTCCTCCTCATCCATATTTTATTCCTAGAGCCTTCTGTAGTTAGTGAGAGATAGATGAGAAAAATGAAAATCATATAGGTCTGCTACTTGTTGACTTTGGTAAGAAATTTTTGGGTAAGATGATGAGAACTGTTGACTTAATTGTGTAAGTAGCAATCTGACTTTATTGGATTTCTAATTCTCTGATTTGAACATCTGTGATGGTCTGAAAATTGTAACTTTTCTCTTTAAGATAATAAAATGTTCCTTATACCTTAAAGAAGCAGAAAATGTGATACAGTAACATTATGGAATATTACTCAGTTGTTAATAAAATGATATCATGAAACACCCAGGATATTGGTTGGATCTAGAAAAGAAAATCATCCCATGTGAGGTAACCCAGACACAGAAAGACACATATGGTATGTATTTATGTATATGTAGAATTTACCTGATAGCCCATTGATAAACAAGATACAATCTATATAACCACAGATCCTAGGTATACAGTAAGGAATTAGGGGTGAGCTGTAGAGGTCCCTGTGAAGGGGAAATGGGATACTTAGAGATTGATAAAGGGTAGTGATTGGACCAGGAGAATACAACTGGGATGGAGGGCAAAGGGGCATGTGAGGGAGAGAATATTGGGGAAATACAGCCAAATCTTAAGGCCATTTGAAGGGTAGAATGGGAGCCTAATACAGAAAAAAACTTTCTAAAATGTAGGCATTTATGAAAGTGATCTAAATAAAACTGCCAAATAATTAGGAAGACAGAGTCCTGACTAGCTATCTCTTACCACCAAATGCAGCTTCCTGGACCTATGGGATTGGGTTAAATCAATTGAGTTGTTATCAAAGGGGTCCCTTGGGAATCTTAAAGCAATTCAGGTTTTGGCCAAGACTATAGGTTACCCTTAACATACTGACAGCAAGAACCTATTGCTGAAGACAAGATTCTTTTTTCTTCTTTTTGTATATTTTTTTCCTATTACAACATGCTAGCTTTGTGTTTTATTGTGTTATTTTATCATATATTGTATTATAATAATTATTATCTCTTAGAATCCTGTTTTCTAATGAGAGACAGAAAGGGCATGGATCTAGATGGGATGGGATGTAAGGAGGACCTGGAAGTTGTAAAGAGAAAGGAACTATAATCATAATATATTGTGTGAGTTAAACATTCTACTTTCAATAATAGAAAAAGTTGAAGAAGAAGAGGAGGAGGAGGACAAATTCTTATGCTGAGAACACTCATTTGGGATAATGTTTCCTGTCTCTTAGAATTTGTAGAATATCCGTGCAACATCCAGGCCTTTCTAGATTTTCGAGTCTCCTTTGAGAAGCAAAGGATTATTCTAGTATGCCAGCCTTTGTATGTTATTAGGCTTTTTTTGATTGTAGCTTTTAATATTCTGAGGGTTTTTGATACATGCAGTATTTGTATTATTGTGTGTCATGAAGAGTTTATGGTCTAGTCTAGTCTATTTGGTTTTATATATGTTTCTTGTACCTTGATAAGTATCTCCTTTAGTGAAATTTTCTTCTATGATTTTGTGTAAGATGCTTCCTGTGCCTTTGACCTTGGTCTCTTCTCATATTATTAATAGTGTTTTGTCCTTTTGTAGTGTTCTGGACTTCCTGTATATTTGCTGCCTGAATTTTTACATTTATCTTTCTATTTGTATGAAGGATCTATTCCCTCTATTAGTCTTAAATGCCTGAGATTCTCTCTTCCATTTGTTGTCTTCTATTTCTAAGGTTTATCTCTATGGGTTTTGTTTGAATTTATAATTCTTCATTTTAGGTTGTGTCCCAGTTTGGGCTTTCTTTATTGATTATATTTTACATTTAGGTCTTTAATGGTTTTCTATATTTCATCCCATTTTTTTTGTGTATTCATAGACATCATTAGTGCATTTAATAATATCTTCTTTAAGGTCTTTGAACATATTTGTAATATCTATTTTCAAGTTTTATGCATTAGCAGTGTTGAATTTCTTGAAGCCTACTGTAATATGGTTGCTGGCTGCTATATTTTTACTCAGTTGTCTATGCATCTTGGTTTGGGGAAATTTTAATTCTAGGTGTTGCTATCAGGACTTGTGTTTGTTTTGGGAATATTTTGTTCCTTGCTTTCTAAGTGTTAAGGGGCTGTGTGGTTATAGATCTCCCAGTATGGGTTTCTTTTCAGTGTCCCTGCAAAGTGTGATTACTGGGGGGGGGGGTCTATTTTATAAATCTAAGTTAACAGATTGCTTTTTTAAAAATTATCATAAGGAGTGAGTTAACCCAGAAGCAGAAAGACTTAAATGGTATATACTCACTTATATGTGCATACTAGCCCAAGGGGCATGTCCCATGAAAGCCTTCACTTACCAGGAAACTGGGACAGAGGGGAGGACATCCTATTGGGACTCTAGATGAGAGAAGTATGGGAGAATGGCAAAGTAGAAGGATCCAGAGAGTCCTAGAAACCTACATGTACAACATTATGATAGGCAGATTTGGGCCCAGGGGTCCCATTCAAACTAAGGCACCAGCCAAGGACAATACAGCCGGTAAACTTTAAACCCCTACCCAGATCTAGTCAATGGTCAGAACATTCTCCACAGTTGAGTGGAGAGTGGGATATGACTTTCTCACGTACTCTGGTGCCTCACATTTGACCATGTCCCCTGGAGGGGGAGACCTGGTGGCACTCAGAGGAAGGACAGCAGGTTACTGAGAAGAGACTTGATACCCTATGATCATATACATGGGGAGGTAATCCCCCTCAGGAACAGTCATAGGGGAGGGGAATAAGGGGAAAAGGGGAGGGAGGGAAGAATGGGAGGACACAAGGGATGGGATAACCATTGAGATGTAACAAGAATAAATTAATAATAAAATTTTTTTTAAATTTAAATATATTTTATTAATTTTTTCATATTACATCTCAATTGTTATCCCATCTCTTGTATCCTCCCATTCCTCCCTCCTTCCCACTTTCCCCCTACTCCCCTCCCCTATGACTGTGACTGAGGGGGACCTTCTCACCCTGTATATGCTCAGAGGGTATCAAGTCTCTTCTTGGTAGCCTGCTATCCTTCCTCTGAGTGCCACCAGGTCTCCCCATCCAGGGGACGTGGTCAATTATGGGGCACCAGAGTTTGTGTGAAAGTCAGTCTCCACTCTCCACTCAACTGTGAAGAATGTCCTGTCCATTGGGTAGATCTGGGTAGAAGTTCGAAGTTTATTACACGTAGTGTCCTTGGCTGGTGCTATAGATTGAGCAGGACCCTCAGGCCAAGATCCACCCGTCATAATGTTCTTCTTGTAGGTTTCCAGGATCCTCTGGATCCTTCTATTTCCCCATTTCCCGTGCTTCTCTCACCTAGAATTAACAGCTTTCTAAATTCATGAGAACTGCTTAGAATACTTAAACTGCCTCAGTATTAGTAGCTTCCTGTCCACGTGGAGAATAAATGTGTAGATAGAGAAAGTTGGGAGGAAATATTAAACTTCAAACGTCCTTTTATTTGTTCTCATAAATTTGGACAATAATTTTTGTGATTTAAGTAAACATCTTTAAAAATTTATCTTAGGAGACTAAAATATAAGCAAACCTTTCTAGAATCCAAGAGCTACAACACCACATTAAAATTTTGTTATAGTTAATCGTAAGTTATATGTAAAGAATAGAGAGATCTATGACAGAAAACAGACAGCAGACAGATATATAGGCTGGTAGATTAGATAGAAAAACGGACAGACGATAGATGATGGATGATAGATAGATGATCGATAGATATAAATAAAGAGCAGCAGGAAGGAGAAAGGAGGAGAATAATGAAAGAGAGGAGACTTCTTAAGAATATGGGATCTGTATTGGTATTTAGAAATTGCACAAGTTAGTGCAATGCTTTTAATATAATAAATGCAATATAAGTTTGAACATAAGATCAATGAAGTAACTTTATCATATTACTAAAACAAAACAGCACTGATGATAGTAGTAATCAAAGCAACACCTACAATAACAATTTTTAGCATAATTACAATTCTGCATTTGAATATAATTCCTATTTGGGGAGAATGATTTTAGAAAATGAACTCTTAGATAAATTGCTTCAAAACAACCACATTTAGTTGATAGGTCGTAAGATTTCTGTTGAAAATATTATGGTATGTACTGGAATGTAGTTAATTGGTACATCTCAATGAAAATAGAAATATGCCAATTAGACAATGATTGTCTCATTTAAATACACAATTGGTCTTATGAACTATCAGATACATATGAAATTTTTGAAGTGCACAACATTGACCAAATTTTAGATGTACATAATTAAGTCAAATTAGAAATGTAGACGTTGGGATGATACAAAGCAATATAATCAAGGCATATTCCTATATTTGTAAACAGCAGTTTAATTATCATTATAATTAATCCATCTGCTCAATAGGAACTCAGAATATACATAATTGCAATATTCTAAATGGTTCACATTCATATTATATATATTATTTCAAACTCTCAAGAAAATGAAACAGCACAAATCTGCTACATTTTGTATTTAAATCCTCTTAATTAAGACAATGACTTACTACAACAGAAAAAACTCATTTTATAACCAGAGACAAATCAAGTAATAAGATGTTAAGAGACTCCTCTAAATGTCATTGTAACATAAGTAAAGACTGGCAAATAGTTTTCCTCTTAATTCACCATAAAACTTAATATTTAGATGTGTCATTCTGTATATTCATGAGTATTTATAGTATTATAAGAGTGAAATGTTCTAAGTTTTTGCTCAGGTTAATCTTTCACAAAACTAAATTCTATTTTTCCAGATTAAAAAATATATGTCTATGAGTACCAGTAAAACAAATTAAAATATTTTGCAATTATATTCAAACAATCACTAAGCCTGCCTAACATGTAAAAGCTATAATACTTCGTATTTGTAAATATGTCATAAAATTAAAGAGATATTTATTAATAGAGATATTATATAGAATAAAATGGAATTTAACAGTATTTATCAGTGTATTACATATCTAGAACATTTAAACAAATTCAATTTTCAGTTAGCACTTGACAAATATTTAAGATAAATAATAAAATTATTGTAATTTACTGAGACTGTATTATTTACTCAGACTATATATAACATATGACAGCAGTATTTTTAAATTTTACATTTAATGAAAATGTTGATCCAACACATATTATTTGTCCATTAAAAATCTTAATGTCTAATTTAATTGAAACATAGATGTGAAACTTTTGATAATTTTGGAAAAGTATTATGAGGAAAAGTGAATTAATTATAAACATAAAAAAGTGAATGAGTTCTTATTTTCCCAATCTCTCATAATTGCTATGATAGATAAAGTAAAAAAAAAAAAAAAATGACTGGAAAACTAGAATCCTGTAGTATATCCTTGTGTGGCCCACATACCTAAGTGTGAATGAATCCTGTAAATAATACATTAGTGTATGACTCTGTCCTTCAGTCACTATACATGGAAAATGGTGCTTGATATGTCACTCTTGTAGCTATCTCACACACCTCCCAGAAGACAGTTTTAACCACTTCTATAAAAAGAGGTCAGAGAGAAGTCCTGCTGGGACAATAGAAAGCAAACAGTCCTGTTGTCAATTGCCTGTATCTGGATGGTGTGAAAGAACTGAAGGCTTCTGTAAAAGAAAATAGTCTCTACCATGACAAGTAACTCTCTCTTACAAGATACTAAAAAACTAAGTTCTACATAGGAAAGTGGGGCAGTCAATCCTTAGATTTGGAGCATTTTTTGTTTTCTTTTGGTTTGGTTCTTTTATGATTTTTAAAACAGCGTTTCTCTGTGTAACAGAGCCATGGCTGTTTCACTGTCTAAAATCAAGCTTTTTATATTATATACTATTCTGAAAGTACAATGCTCCTAATGATATTTATAACCGACTAATGTGATTTTTGAAATTTTTTATTGCTTTTTCATGTTTCGTACAATATTTTGTCATCATATTCTGTTCTCTCACCAAACTTCTCCGGAACCCTCACTTTTCTTCTTCTCATCTTCAAATTACTCCTCCAAAAATAAATAGATAAATAAAAGGACAAAACAGAATAATTTGGCCTAGGGGAGAGGAATACAGCTGAAGAAGGAGGGGGTAGGAAGGGGAAAGATACAAGTGAGGGGATAACAATCACAGTGTAATTTGTATAAATTATAATAAATTAAAATTAGAAGACCAAACTAATGGACTCCACTTTGTGTAAGCCAGCTACTCCTTATTACACAGCTTGCCATGAGAAGTGGGTGCTGCATCCACTGTCAGGATATTGAAGAAAAACTGGTTTTCTCTCTCCCAACACTTTTGGTTGAAAACAACATTTTGAGTAGGGGGTCCACCCAGTTTCCCTTACCCATGTTGTCATTTTGCCTGGTTTTAACTTTTCATATATTGTATATGCTGTTAGCCTCTCTGAGTTCATATGTGCCTCAGCTCTATTGTGTCTGCAAAGTACTGGTTCCCCAGAGTTGTTCTCCACCTCTGACTTTGAAAACCTTTCTGCCTCCCTTGAGCCTTGAGGGGAAGCAGGTGATAGAAACAACCAATACAGACTCAGTGCTCCAATGTCCTTCAGTCTCTGCGTGTCATCCAGTTCTAGGTCTCTGTGTTGTTTGCCATTTCCTAAAAGGAGAGGTTTTCTGATGAAGGTATATACTCGTCTCTGTTATAGAAACATACTATTAGTGCTCATTTTATTACTATGTTCATGTAGAAGAATTGCCAAAAAGTAGACAGACGATCTATCTAGCTTAAGTTCTTGCCCCCATTAGCAGTGTAAACTTTCATTACATCTCATGAATGGACCTTAAACTCAATTAAAAGATGGTTAGTTACCTCTCATAAGATTTGTGCCAATAGTGCCCCAGTGGTGTTTCTTTCAATTAGGTCACTATTTTAGCTTACAATGTCCCTCCCTGACTGAATGTGATGTTTTTTTCACCTCTTGTAGTATGAAGTACCTGTCTTACTCAGCACTAGTGAAGCTTCCAGTGGACCAGCATAAACCTATCGTTTTTCAGCAGTAAGGCTTACTAGTAAGTTGTGGGGGATAACCAATAGCATTGGCAACAACAGCTTGTAATGTTTGGGACATCTATTTGACCTATGAGCCAATAACTGGTGAAAAATGTAAAACAGTAGCCCATGCCTACTACTGGCGCATAATTTGGAAGTATATGATGTCTAATCGTGGGGCTTTGGCCCTCTGTTTTATCAAACTGTGTTCATATACGCATGTATTTTAGCAACTTCAACAGAAGAAGGTATCTATTACGGCTTTTCAAAAGATCTTCAGTGTGTTTTCTCTCTCCATTTTCCCCACTCTACGCTGCCCTCCCATCTCCCGCCAATATGAATCTTCCTACTCTAGTTTTCTTTTTCTTCATTTAAGTTATTGCACACAACTCGTTTCTTCACCTAAGAGTTCAGTGTTAGTCGTTGTCATGAAGTCCTTGATGCCATAGATGGCTCTTCTCTTGACCCATCTCTCTGCTTTTTGGTCCACCAATATGTTAGAAGCCGTAGACGTGTTATGCACACTGGTCAAGCTGCTGCTGTGTGTATGTACCTGTTAGGATAAGCTGAACCCATATTTTAGCTGCAGCGCTGGCGTCATATTGATTTCACTGACTTTTTTTTTTTTAACTTCTTTTCTGACTTGTGATGGCTGATTATGAAATAAGACAAAAAGTAGTTTATTATAACAAATATGCTATCTAGATAGATATAAGGTTTAGAAAACTAAACAGAAACTTGTTCTCTTAACTCCCCTCTGAAAACCAAAGGAGCAAGCCAGTAGGCAGCACTCTTCCATGTGCTCTGCATGAGCTCATGGCTCCAGGTTTCTTCCCAGTTTGAGTTACTATCCTGACTTCTCTCAGTGATAGACAGTTATGTGTAACTGTAATCTGAAATAAGTGCACTTTTATTTCTTTCTGTCTGAAATTTTGTTACAGCGTGAGAACAGTTAACAATACTTCAGCCATAAAATTCAAGGATGAAGCTATTTGGACTTGGATTAGTTACATTTCTTGAATGAACAACTGTTTAATGGTTTTACTTCAGATATTACTTAGTAATACCAGTAACAATACTAAAATTTAAAATGTGCTCACTAGCCTTTTCTATAACTCTTAAATGGTTTAATACGTGAAGGAAATAGTTGTGTCAACAATTTATTCTGTTCAGTTTATGGCAGCACAGTCTATCATGGCAAGAAAAGCATAGCAGATTTCATGGTGGTCCAGTATGCAACTAAGGCTCTTCTCCTCTTGACTTGGAAGGCTTAGAAATGCCCAATGGTTTCACATATGGCCCTATATATACCAGCTAAGTACCTTAAACAAAACATTAAATAATGTCCCAAAATATCACCTTTAGCTAAAACCAGGTAGCTAAGCATGTAAGCATGTTGGGACATTTCACCTCAATACTATAAGAGGAATAGGTAAGTAAATATACATAATATGGTATTTTGTAAAATTTTACACACATATATAATAGTCACTTGCAATTGTTGGTATAGGATGACATGTTTAAGAGTACAGATTTACTAAAAAAAAAAAAAACCAGTAGGATACTACTAACTACTTCAATCTCGTTATGGAGGGCAACATCAGTAGCAGTAAGTCAAGATAATTTTAAAATATTTGGTGTGTGATAGAGATAATACTTACTTTCTAGACCTTTTCTTCAAGTCTATAAAATATATACAACATTTTTTTCTATATAGGAATTCATAATGTTAAATGATATATACTCACATTGTTGAAGGGAACTATATTTATTCAATCTATCAAATTAAAGGCCAATTACACCCACAGATGTGTCCAAAAATAAATATTGCTGGTTATCTACATATCCTCTTCTTCATTTAAGATAGCAAATAAAGTAAACCATCACAATTAATCATAAATATTTAACCTTCGGTGAGAACATATTGCGTAAGTAAATACACATATTAAAGTGATTTTAAAAATAATTTCCTAAAGTTTTAATTCCTAAGCTCATTTGTACCTATAAAGTACATAATTTTTAAAATCAGACTTCTGATATAGAATTAATACTCTCAAACAAGCAAGCAGCACAATAAACACATTAAACCAGTTGAAGTGCTTGCTCAGGATAGGGAGGAGGCTAAGTAGCCATGGACCCTGAGTAGTAGGACAGTATATACATAACTTTAAAACAGCATTCAAAACTCTCTCTGTAGTATGTGATTATTGTTCCTACCATAATACTGATAGTCCATGTAAAGTGGTTGGGGAAGCAAGAATGCTACTGATATTCTACGAGATTAGGGATGGTGACATAGTGGAAAAGACATGGGAAAAGAAGTACTCATTATTACCTCTGAATAGAGACAACGGTGAGTTTTAAGCATGGAGATAGAAAAAAAAATGTGAGCAATTCCAAGTTCTTATCTTGTTGACACCAAGATTGGAAAATAATATTTTCTCTTTCCAATACAACAATCTCATTTTATTAAATATAGTTTTCCAAATATACATTTCAATCCACCCTGATTATTTTTCCCTAATGGATATAAGCAACAACCTTCCTGACCACATTCAGGTTGTTGCTTTTATATAAGCTCCATCTAATTTATATAACAAATAGTCACTGGTCTTAGAAAATAGCTCTGCTAGATCTGGGAAGGGGTTTAAAGTTTACCTCCTGTATTGTCCTTGGCTGGTGCCTTAGTTTGAACAGGACCCCTGGGCCCAAATCTGCCTATCATAATGTTCTCCTTGTAGGTTTCTAGGACCCTCTGGATCCTTTTACTTTGCTATTCTCCCATGCTTCTCTCATTTAGAGTCCCAATATGACAGTTGAGTGGAGAATGGGATATGACTTTCTCATGTACTCTGGTGCCTCACATTTGACCATGTCCCCTGGAGGGGGAGACCTGGTGGCACTCAGAGGAAGGACAGCAGGTTGCCAAGAAGAGACTTGATACCCTATGAGCATATACAGGGGGAGGTAATCCTCCTCAGGAACAGACATAGGGGAGAGGAATAATGGGAAAATGGGGGGGGGGTGGAGGGATGGGAGGATACAAGGGATGGGATAAACATTGAGATGTAACAAGAATAAATTAATAAAAATAATAAAGAATAATAAAAAGAAATAAAAAGGAAAAAAGAAAATAGCTCTGCAAATAAAGCTGTGGAATGATAATGCCTAATAATTTTTATTCATCCCTGGAACCCATAGATTAGAAATATAGCATTACTCATCATTGCTTGGTAGTCCTCTTATTTCTTAGTCTTTTGTGCTGATTTTTAGACATCCAAGTTAATATGTTCTTATCATAATAATATTATTCAACTTTTTTATTGTGTTTCATAATGATAGGCAATTTTATTCCTGACCACCATCACATAGTTGCTTTCCATGAAACCTTTTGCAAAAGACTGAGAATTTCGTTTCAGTGTAACACTCTTCTTTGAACACAATGGTAACTTTCATTGCCTTATATTCTGACTATGGTATGTATTATTCAAAATATTCTATGTATCAATTACTTATATATTAATTTATTCCTGTTAAAATGTTTTATTTGTGTTGACATTCATGTGCTTTGATTACTGTATGTCACAAGGCAGACTAATCTAATAGATACTTGATATTTTCAACATGTTAGTTGGCCCAATATAATAAATATAATTTTTATTAGTTATAAGTTAATTATAAGACTAAAACCAACCTAAAATAATAAATGGTTCCTAGGCTACTCCTCTTAGATATTTTCTAATGTTTCTCACCAAATTCAAATAAGTAATATTAATGAGAATTCAGAGTGTCTTAGCAATAACTGTGATTTTCACAACCATGGAAGAGAATAAAGTTAAAAGTAGAATAAAAACTACAGCCATGTAATTATTGTAGTCAATTAATTGGTGTATATCAAATGCATGAATTATCTCTTAATGAAATTCTCTTCATTATGCTCATCATTATAATTTTTTAATCCTAAAGGGCTCTGGCCCAATATGCTTTTTTTGCATTTTTACATAGTCTCTTTTTGTCATACCTCCAAGGTCACCAAGTTAATTGGCTGTTGAGTCCTTAAAGTAGTTAATTCCATCACATAAGTTATCTGACTTCAATTTCTAAACTTCTTTGGTCAAGGTTACAAGATTAGCGTAACCTCCAGCCAAGAACCTGTTTCTTAGCACTGGAATGCTAACAGTGAAACTGCTGACATTACGATAATCAAATGAATCCAACTTTATTTACCCAATCTAGAGCACCCAAATCTGTTTTCCGTTATACATTAGCTTAAGATTTCCATAGTAGTTTGACTGGTAACTCAAAATTGAGATTTGGAAAATAAATGGTTATCATCAGAAATGTAATCTGGTTTTCTAAAGGTGCCAGCATTTGTAAAAATGCAAGAGATGTTTAATTCCTACACACTAGTTTGAAACATGCTTTAAATTCATTGTGAAAATCATTAATCTGAAATTGGAATCTTGCCTTACTTTTAGCAATAAGGAATCAAATAATGTGTTAAGTAGGTGCTCTCACTTTATTGCAGATGTTTCAAACCAAAAACAGGTATTCATGGAATAGTAAACAAATGAATTGCTGATATCCTCAAGAAATAGGAGCTAAGGACCGTATAGAAACAAAGTATGTACCCATTTTGTAAAGTAGTTAAAACTTAAACAGATTTTATTGAGTATCCCAGGGCTTTAAACCCACAGTTGTAGAATTTCCTATTCTTAAGCCAGATCACAGATTCTTAAATGTACACCACTTCTAAGTGGTGTTTTATTTTTGATAGTGTGCCAGCTTACTTCATGTTACAAAAAAGTTATGGTTTTCCTTGAATTTAAATGAGTAACTGATAATATTGTCCTTCACGCTGCCAGATTTAAAAGAACCATTATTATCATAACTCATTAAATTTTGTCCTCTTGAGATCCTTCACATGAGTGGTTTTCAAACTGATTCGCACTCAACTCCAGGCTCCCCAGAATTAGTTAATGAATCCACCCTGTAGGGAATACAAGGAATTAGAAGTGGTCACAGTTGTTGACTCCAGAGTATAATTTCGATCAGTGTACCTATCCTTTGTTTTCAAAAAATACCAATCCGTCCCCGGTGGCACTCAGAGGAAGGACAGCAAGTAGCCAAGAAGAGACTTGATACCCTATGAGAATATATAGGGGGACGTAATCCCCCTCAGGAACAGTCATAGGGGAGGGGAATAATGGGAAAATGGGGGGGGGGGAGGAATGGGAGGATACAAGGGATGGGATAAACATTGAGATGTAACAAGAATAAATTAATAAAAAAAAAAAAAAAAAAAAAAAAAATACCAATCCTAATTCCAAAATGTACTAAAGGTATGATTTCTGAAAGTTACTATTCAACTATATAATTATTGCTATCCTATAATTGTTTCACATTAAATTGGTATTTTCATGTTAATTATAATATTCTAACAATTGCCATTTATTTATAGTTTGACCCCAGTGAATTTAAAGAGACATGTAGAAGTATCTCTTAATTTTTCCTATAAAAATATCTGTTTTTCACACAATTTTGGCAAGTGGAATTGATCAAGAAAATTGTCCATTTCCCTTAGATTTTCAAAATTTGTGGTATAAATGCCTTCAAAGTAGGATCTTTTGATTCTTTGTATTTCTTCCATGTCTGTTGTTATGTCTCCCTTTTCATTTCTGATTTTGTTGATTTGGATAGTGTCTCTCTGCCTTTTAGTTAGTTTGGCTAACGGTTTTTCTATTTTGTTAATTTTTTCAAAGAACCAGCTCTTGGTCTGTTGATTCTTTGGACTGTTTTCTTAGTTTCTAATTTGTTAATTTCAGCCCTGAGTTTGATTATTTCCACTCCTCTTGGGTGTTTCTGCTTCTTTTTTTTCTAGGGCTTCCAGCTGTGTCATTAAGTCCTTTATACCCTATGAGCATATACAAGGGGAGGAGGTCCCCCTCAGTCACAGTCATAGGGGAGGGAAGTAAGGGGAAAATGGGAGGGAGAGAGGAATGGGAGGATACAAAGGATGGGATAACAATTGGGATGTAATATGAATAAATTAATAAAATATATTTTAAATAATTAAAAAAAATTTAATGGTATCAGAAGGTTGAATATGTAAATTTATTCTATGTTCTTTCACAAATTTACCCTCTCAGGAGCATTTGTACCAAGTGTTCTTTTTTTTTATTTTATTTTATTTTATTTTATTTTATCATTTTATTACAGAGGCAGGGGGATCACTTGGAGTTTGAGGCCAGCCTGATCTACAAAGTGAGTACAGGACAGCCAAGAATAAGACAAAGAAACCCTGGAAAAACCAAAAAACCAAAAACAAAAACAAAAACAAAAAACAAACAAACAAAAACCTAAAATGTGTAAGCCACCTGTGTATCCTTGGTGACCCACACTACATATTATTGATACTCATAGATACTATTTAATTTTACAAGGCAGCAATGTCTAGCCCTTTTCCCATCTATTCTTCATAATTGAAAAGTGTTATTTTGTAGCTTAAAACATTGTTGTTTCTCATATTTCTTCAGTTTTAACCTTAGTAACATATTTTTTTTTCCTTTGGTTTTTCAAGACAGGGTTTTTCTGAGTAGCCTTGGCTGCCATGGACTTGCTAGTAGACCAGTCTGGCCTTAAGCTCACAGAGCTCCACCTACCCCTGCCTGAGTTTACTACTCTCAGCAACATATTACATTTTATTTAAGCCTCTTTTGTGCACAGACTAAATTTGTATTAATTACCATAGACTAACTAAATAACATATTCCTTTTCAAAAACTTTTTCATAATGTAATTATATCATTCCCCCTTTCCTTTATTCTCCCTTCCCGCTTTCTGCCAAATCCTCCCATGTAGCTTGGTCCTGCTCCCTTGCTTTCTTTCAAATTCATGTGCTCTTTTCCTTTGTTGTCATGTGCACAGGTGTGTGTGTGTATGTGTGTGTGTGTGTGTGTGTGTATGTTTTGAGGGAAGTATTTCTGATTCAACCCATAACATCTTCCTCTTTCAGTGAGTAAATTTTACCCTTATCTCAGCCTTGGGACCAAACCTTAGTCCTGTACCTTTAATGCTTATCTAGTCTACGTACATGTCAGTTGTTTTGCTGTGTTGACTAAAGGAAGGTCTTAGAAAACCTTTTGAGTGCATTTGGAAGTATACTGAAATAAAAACAGCTTTCATATGGTTGCTCTCTATTTATGGAAACCACCGATTAGAGGTAGAATTTGGACTGTATGTTTTTGTTAGACTGGATACATTATTGCCTTATTCTTTAAAGCAATTTTAATAAAACTCTATGACATATAATTTCAAGTGCTATGATGTATTTATGGACATATTTAGCTAAGGTCTTCTAGAGAAACCCAAGCATGTTCCTTTTGAAGCAGATGGCAACAACAGAAACTTTTCACAACTGGCTATAGTGCAGAGGATAAGCGACTACGAGAGCTGCCGAATTCTAGCTGATGTACCAGCACTAGAACTATGACACGTGAGGCTCAGAGAAAGGGACTAAAATTGGAGCAGGAAGAATGTTTATAGTATACACCTCATATGCTTGTTGTTAGATAGTGTCCCCTAGGTAGAACAAGGGAAAAAACACTAATATACTTTCAGAAATATGGTTGGATGAACTCTCAACAAGACTATTATAATGACTACACAAGTTGACTACAAGAGGCAGACAGGAAAAAATCATGTGGTCCCACACATACATGGGGAGATAAATACTTCAATGGTTGCTAATAGGGGCATAATTTGATCATTCCGGACATGCTATACAAAAGACATCAAATTTCAAGTGGTTAACTCTGGGCTCATAGACACAAGAGGGAAGCTATTGCAGGATATTTGATCTCAGTATGATCCCTGGGATTGTGAACTGTAAATAACTGTCCTTGATTCCACTGTGATCCTTGAGATTGAACTGTAAATCCTGTTTCATGTGGTTGATCCCTAACACATTTTTAATCCAGTAATTTTCTGTTTGTTGTAAACAGGTGATTAAACTTGGTTTGGTGACTTTAGACACACCTTTAATCCAAGAGCTTTCTGTGCACAGGATTTAATAATGTTAATATATAATATATAATAATATATATAATAATGTTAATAATGTCAAGAGGTGGAGTAAGAAACCAGCTGACAGGGATTAAAGAGTAGGAGGGACTTCCAGTTGAGGGTTATTTAAGACAGCATTAGAAATAGAAGAGGTCTTTAGTTTTCTGTGTTTTAGTCCTTTGGATTTTAACTTGAGCTCTTTAGCTCTTCAACTTCTCAGCCCCTTGGCCTTGTACTTCTTGGGCTTTGAGCTAGCAAGCCTTTGGCCTTGGGTTTTTTTTGGCCTTTCTTCCTGAGCAATGAGCTAGTGAGCCTTTGGAGCTTTGGGGTCTTTTCCATTGGGCCATGAGCTGAGTAGGAAGTTCAGCTGGGTGCTCTCTCTGTCTCTCTGAGATAGCAGGTTTTTCACCACAACATCTGGCTCCTGAATGTTTATTAGTAAAATAGAATGATCTGGGATTTCAGTTAAAACAACAAAAAAACTAAGTGTGTTCAGTAGCTCTATACATGTACGAATAATAGTTAAATATGATTTCATGAAATTAAAGGTGAGCACAGGAGGAGCTTGATCAAAGACGAAAGAGTGATATATATTCAATTCTTACATAGGAAGTTCACCAAACTCTCAACAAACAAATAGCATAGAATTATATAAGGTTAAAATTGTATATATTTTGTTCACCACATGTTATTACTATTAAGACAAGGTTCCTTCCTTTTATTTTCTGTTTTTGGTGAATGCTTTGAAATTTTCTGCAGACTGTGCTCATAGGTTTCTTGCCTCTATTTGGCTGAGTATGATATTTTGAAGCTTCATCTGAAGTGGGGTTGGAAAGACAAAGTTTTGGCTTGAGATGTGCTACAATTTGTTTTTTATTCTCTAGCCATGTTGCTCTTTCAGTAGATGTAAACTTGAAATTTTCAAATCTTCTCACCGAAAATCAATTCTTTAAAAAAAAATAGGCCCCTTCTTTTTCTTTTCTTATGTGTTTTTTCTATTTCTCCATACAGAGAGTGAGGGGTAAATGTGTACACAAATAGAAGTACATTTTGTTTTTTGCATTTTATTCTTCTCTATTTTACCAGAGGGTGCTAAAACAGTTTTGGTATTTGGAGATCTTACCTGATTTTCTTATTATTCTATAACATAGTGGTCATCTTTTCCAATTGTATTTTGATAAATAAAATTACATTCATAGAGATTCAGCTTGGCCACTGTAAAAATAACTTTTATTTTCTTGGCTCAATTGTCTGGGAGGCTTACTTCTGCTAAACTGGGCCTAGTCCTGGAAGCTTGTAGCTTCCATTCAATCTAACCTAGACCTAGAATATTTTAGCCTCTGAGATTTACTGCTTAGTAAACTCACCTTTACCTATTCTTTCTGAGCTCTGGGCTGGCTGATTCAACTCAGCTGTTCTGGCTCAGACTCTTCTCCCAGATGACTTGCTTAATCTGGCTTCTCTTTTGGCCCTGAATTGCTCTGCTGGTTTCAAAATAACTTAGCAGTCTTCTCTAATCTTTTGGCTTTTTCTGATTTTCTGGATCATTTAGTCTTCACCCGAGTTCTCTCTCTGCCACCCATCTCTCTATTCATATCCTGGTAAAATCTGCCTCTTCTCTTTCTGAAAAACTGCCTCTTGATTAGCTATCCTTTTCTCTCTCTTCTCCTGAGAATTGGGCATACTCTATTCAGTCAAATCTTCTCAGATTCATCACATTTTCTCCAACTCAATTAGACATCATTTTCAAACATGGATGCTTCCATATACAAACTAACCTTACCTTCATTTGGGATTAAAGGCATGTATCACTGTGTCTGGATCTATGCTTTTTTGTACCTGCTACTTGCTCTATACCAGGCTGGCCTTGAACTCAGACTTGTTCGTCTCTGTCTCCTGGATTAAAGACATTTTTGTATTATAGATGGATCACACAGACCTAGATCTTTGGATGTGATCCCTTCCCAGAGCAGCCATTTTCTGAATTAACATTCCTCTACAGGCCACCATCAAAGCCATTACTGAGAAAGCTAATAGTTTGCAGTAAATGATGGATGCATCACATTATATTATTTTCACCTCCCAAAAATTAAAAAGAAAACAAATTTAAAATAATCTAGTTACTGTGGGCTATATATCATGTCCACATATAATTTTCTGAGCTACATCCTTTCCCATATAGATTTCCCCATGATATTAGATTGAAATTGAGAAGACATCTAACCAAACATATTTATTGGAATGTAGTTATCTTAGTAATGTATTTGTTACCTCTGTAGGTTATTCAGAAATTTCAACCTATTTTATTCAAGAAGTGTCAGTGTCCAAAAAATATTTTATTGAAACAAGTCATCTGAGCCATATTGAAAATATTACTCTAAAATATCTGTGTTTTCAGTTTCCATTCTTTAAAGCATCATTCACAGCCCAACTGCTATATAGAAATATCAAGAACTTGAGAAAATGTCTACACTATTACAACTCCATTAGGATGAAATTGAAAACTAGCCGCCCTAGATACTGTCTAGTCATTAAAACCTTTTCCTATTTTATACACTGTATAGACCTCTACTCATAAGGCACCGGTCCATGAAGACTATGTGTTCCATACTGCCATTTTTAAGAAGCAAGAATGCCACTGGACATCAATGTTTCATCAATGCACTGAAAATATTGAGTGATACCAGAACATACCAAAAGTAAATAGGGCACCTGACAATTTGTCAAATGGGTTACCTATTACAGAAATTGAATTCTCAGAGACAGAAATGTAATTTCTATATGCCACCTAGATTTCCATCTGACACATGCATACCACTTGCTTCTGATGAAAACTGAAAGACAGCTTGTAAGAGTGGACAAGAACTATCAAGTCATTGAAATCCATTGCCTTGCATCTGCTGAAGGCTTGAAAATAAGGATTATTCCTATAGTACTTGACTTCATGTTGCTTTCTCTCTCCTTAACACTGTGCTGCCTTGTCTTACCTTGCTTCAGTTGCTCACATAAACATAATAAATAGTTGAAGAGTTCAACTCCAAAACTTTTAACGTTTAAGTAATTTCCTAAAGGTCCCTACTGTTATGCTCCTTCCAACTTCACTGGCATCATTTATATTTTCAAGGTAATTTAATAATACTGATCACAAGAAGTAGCAGAATAATTCTCCACTATCCATTTTGGCTTGCTTTACTGATGCACAAGTATTATTTGGACTGACTAGAATCTAAAACTTCTCATGGATCTAATGAATTTTCTGTAAATGGTATCATAACTGAGGCATTCATAGTTTGTAAAAAGAACACGTTTGATACTTACCACTGTTTCTTGGGCAAAGTCCACCTTGGAAGATAAACTATCCCTTCAGCCATGTGTGAATTATAGACAGACATGGAATTTGTCATTTCCATTTCTAGCAGTGTTATATTTAACAATCATACTTTAAATTGCTTTATTAAGGTTTATATATTAACTCCCAATTATTTTTCTCTGTTTTTATTTTTTTGGCAGGGTGCTTGAGGAATGAACAGATTTGTGAAATATAGTAAAAGCAAGTTTTCATGATTACCTTCAGAAGTTTGAAAAATAAATGTTTATGAAGGATTTAGTATGAAATGTAATGAAATAGCTTGAGAGGACTTGACAATAAAGAAAAAACAAAATAACTAGAATGCAATCTTATTATAGGCAGTTTAATTTTTACAATTGGAAACATTCATATTTGTACCCACAGAATGTAACAATTACAAATTATAAAACAGTCATTGAACTGATGTTATAAAATTATAAATTACTAATCTTTTTATTAAGTTTCTTTCTATCCACTTCTACGTTCCTAAGACTTTCTGAAGCGACAAAGCACACACGCATGCACGCACGCGTGCGCGCACGCACGCATGCACAAACACACACACACACACACACACACCCACACACACATTCACCAGATCTGATGAAAATTAACTTGCTGCTTTGCCAAAAGTCTCAAACTATGAAAGCAGCTTTATCTTTTCCTTTTGTTACATTTTAGAAGCTGATTAAATGGTATAGTTCTCAAGACTAGCTTTTTGTATATAACTAATGAGTGTTTTTTACCATTTTTACCTCCAGGTAAACTCTTGCTCTAACACCTAGGGATTGCTATAACTTATTTGTAGATAAGCATTTAGGGCAACATTCTATTAAGATTACTCAAATCCTAGCATTGTTGCAGTATGTTAATTTACTTGAGACAATTAATTTTTGTTAGTTCCAAAGTATGTTTCATTCAACTAAAGACCTAGGAACTGAAATAAAAGTATTGCAAAATGTGCATAAAATTTAAGGGGTCACATATGTGGAAGTAAATAAAATACAAATATTGTGAAATCAATAAAAAATAATGGATATTTAAACACTGTTTGAGAATGGTTTGTTTGTATATTCTCAGAAACAAATAACATTTCTTACAATGCTTATATGAACTTTAATTTAAATTTAAAGTGAGGACTTAGCCTATTGCTTCAAAAGTATACAACATCATTCCTACAGAAGTGCTCTGTAGAAGTTCTGTCTGTCCTCTGTGGCACACATTTATGCTAAAATTTCATCAAGATAGAAATGATGTTTTTTTCAATGCTGTCAAATACAAATAGCCAAAATACTAAGAATGTAACCTTAATGTAATTCCTGATTGTGTCATAGTTCTTCTTGCTATGGATAGTTTATTGTAGATACATGTAATAATGGAAATGTATATGTAAAAAATAAAAAATGTTTAAAAATTTCAATCTAAAAGCTTGTGTTTTTTCAGATATAATGAGAACAAGATTAGGCCTGGAAATGATAGTCATTTTGAATTATCTTGTTAATGCAGAAATTATTAGTGATAATCTATAAATGTTTACTATGTAGCTCACTTTTATTACTGACTGTCCATTTTAATACAATTTTATTTGTTTAAAGTAACATTTAAGGTATTAAATAGACTAGTCCTCATTTCAACTCCCCTGCCCTTGATTTCTACACCCACTTTTATCCCCACAAATCCCCTTTCCTCTCATAGCTCCTATATCTTTTTGCCCAAGTGCAAATCTATTTTTGGATGGTGTCATAAATTAAAAAGCAAATTATAAACAGTTCAATTAATAATAGTATTTTCATCTGTACTGTGAAACTTGAAGTTTAATAATTATAAGAGTTATATCTTAGACTTTATTCCAAATGTGCTAGAAAAGTTCATCATAAAATGATTAACATTTTAAACACATTAATTTTTATCATCCTTAAGTTTTCTTACTGTTTTTCCTCAAAATTTGCACCAGTTTTTAGAAAAGTAGAAAATAATTATGCAATTGTGACATTGTCAGATTCCAAGTTTACTATGTAATGGCAAAACCAAGCAAAAAAAAAAAAAAACTTGATAAAAACTTGTTTATCATTGTAACTGTGCAAAATAGGGGCATGTAGCAACACACTGCTCTGTCCCAACAGTTGTGCTAATTATCACACTAGCACTCTCTCACAGCCCTATACCTAGAAGACACAAATTTTCCTCATAAGATTCTTTATGTATGTATTATAATTCTAGTATTTTAGAGATCTTTTTAGTAAGTTTTATTATATAATCACTTTTATGTCTTCGTAGAAAATCCTTTTTGTGTCACAACTATGCAGACACACTAAACATACAGAATATGTGAAAATGGCATGAACAAACCACCATATACAGATGAAAGGATTTTAGGATTGTATTGTATTATGGGACATCTTGAAAAGCCAGCAATCAGTCATTGTGATTCACATATAGTATTTTGATGCTTCTTCTCAGAAAACCTTCACTTACATCTCTTCCTGTTAGGGAGATTTGTAATATTTTATTTCATAGGTTTTTCAGAGAGAGAGAGAAAGGCTTCTATCATTTATGCCTCAGTAATTTTACTTGGGTTTTTTGTTTACTTTTTCTGTAATGCTGAGCAACCAGTCTTGCATATGCTAAACAACTGCCTAACTTCTGAGGTCCATTCCCAGCCCTACTTTCATCATTATGTAGTGTTAAACTGTTTCACCCTTTTCCACTGAGCTCTCCAGAATATATTACAAAGTATAAAATCCATGTTTTGTATTCACAAATCTTATATTCTTGAATGTTGTTCCCATTTTCTGACTTCTGAAAACCTCTCTAGATGTGAGTACCTACTCAACAGTTACTCATTTTTATAAATATATTGTAAAACTTCAGAAAATGGAACTTTTAGAGCGAAACTGTGATATTTTTTCACTCAGTTTTGAACATACTGATAATACATATTTACCTTTAGGGGAAAATTATAAACAGCTAAGAGTGTTAAAAATATATCACACAATGCTTACCGTTTTGGGGGAGTATGTCTTATGAAATAATCTGCTCTGCTTCTGCTGTATAACCTCATTTGATAAGAATTGGCTAAATGTTTAATGAGTACAGTAAGAATTATCAAATGATAACTTCATATAATTGAGCACACATATTTGAAATGTTAAATATCATTCATCTCTTTTTATGTCTTTATTCTTTGAAATATCTTAAAATACAAAAATAATCTAAAGTCATTTTTTAACAGCTCTTTAATCCAATACTTAATACTACTTTTTTTTTTTTTTTTTTTTTTTTTTTGTATTTCTATGAAGGGTTTCTCTGTGTTGCCTTGGCTGACTTGGACTTGCTTTGTAGACAAGGTTGGCCTCTGCTTCCCCAACTGCTAGTATTACAGGCATGTACCAACACACCCAGTTTACTTAATACTCTTAATGAATGTTTTCAATTTGAAATTTAGTATACTATATACTACTGAGACACTGCAATGACTGTGTCACTTATAAGTATAGAAAAGTAGATAAACACCTTAAAGTCTGCATTTTTCACCAGTTTCTTCAGCTTTACTTTATAAACTTATATGCATTAATCTGCTCCAGTTCAGTTGTGCAGCCACTGCTCCTCTGGAAAAATTAGTAACTGAAGCCAATTACTAGAACAGCTGAGAAAGCAGATGCTCCAGTAATGTTTACAGTGTTTTACTAGGGAAAATTCTGTTTTCCTTTTAAAGAAAAACAAACTTCAGCGAATATATTAGTCTATGGATCTTGAATTGCATGACTTTTCCACTGAATTGATAAATAATAAAATCAGCAAACAATATTAATTAGAAATATAAACCAAATTGCTGTACTACTATGTCTCTCAAATGAGAGTAAATGCTTTATAAAGCTAACTTGAGGTAGTGAATTATCACTTATGTGTACATTATGTGATAAGTAATTATATTATAATCTTATCTTAATTATTAGTTCCCCAGATCTCCTTCATGACTATGAATATCATTCACTGACCAGAATGGCTCAATAAGGCCTAAGGTGCAGTAGTGGCACATATATATTGGTCATAAGCAACAGCTATCTAATTGGACTTAAGGCCCACTCAAGAAGGAGAAAAGTGTGTCCAATACTGGAAACACTGCTGTCACTCAATGCTTGTGAAGTTCTTATAATTATAGGAGATTATACAAACAGTTATTTACAAAACGAGTATAACTATAAACACTTTTATTATGTCCATAGATAAGTGTAGTCTCCACCCATAATCAAGGAAACTACTCTGCGTTACATCAAGAGACTCCTACTCGAACAACTAAAACCACACGGCTGTGGAGCCCATCCTCAGTGGGTCCATATACAAAATATTTTAAGGGTATGGTTCATTCCAGCACACTGCAGAAAAGGGGAAAAAAAGTTAATAAAAGCCAGATGATAAGGGAGTTTATTCTGTGGCTTTGTCTCCTACACATATCAGAAATGACATGAATAAAGTTTTACTAACACTACTTTCCAAATACGACCTGAACAAGGAGGACACCAGTGACCACACCAATTGGATGGGGATAAGCCCAAGAGGCCTCACCCCTACACAATGAACTATAGGTAACTGAGGAAAGCTGAGAGAAGGAGAGTCTATCTCCTCTTGTGAAAAATAGACCAGCTGGTTCCAATACCAAATGGTCATACTTGAATACATTCATATAATAAAATTATATACACATAATAGGTTATATATTGAAGGTATATGCGTATACATATGTGGTAGTTTGAAGAAGAATGGCAGACTCACACATTTGCATGCTTAGTCACTATAGAGTGGAAATGTATGAAAAGATTGCAAGATTTTTTTAAGAAAGGGGTTAATTCACACAAATTAACCCTCTTGGTGTGACCTTGTTTAAGGAAGTGTGTCACTAGGAGAATGCAAGGCAAGGGTCAGGCTCTCTCTTCTCTCTTTTCTCTCTTCTCTGTTTTCTCCCTGTCTCTGTCTCTGTCTCTGCCTCTCTCTCTCTCTCTCTCTCTCTCTCTCTCTCTCTCTCTCTCTCTCTCTCTCTCTCTCTCTCTCTCTCTCTCTCTGTGTCTGTCTCTGCCTCTGTCTCTCTGTCTGTCTCTCTCTCTCTCTCTCTCTCTCTCTCTCTCTCTCTCTCTCTCTCTCTCTCTCTCTCTCTCTCTGTCTGTCTCTGTGCCTGTCTCTGCCTCTCTCTCCGTCTCTCTGTCTGTCTGTCTGTCTGTCTGTCTGTCTGTCTCTCTCTCTCTCTCTCTCTGTGTGTGTGTGTGTGTGTGTGTGTGTGTCTGTCTGTCTGTCTGTCTATGGATGGATCAGGGTGTAAGTATCAGCTACTGTTTTCATGCTACCATGGTCTTTACCATGATTGGAATAAATACTGAGATTCTAAGCAAGCCACCAGTTAAATGTTTTCTTTCATAAGAGTTACCTTGGTCAAGGTGTCTCTTCATAGCAATAGAACAGTGACAAAGACAATATATATGCATTCAATAAAAAGGAGAAAATACAATTATGAATTTGACAGAGGTATGTGGAAGGGGGTATATGGAAGAATTGGAGGGAAATGAACACTAATTAATTATCCATTACCAAATGTTCAGTCTTGAAAATACACATACAAGTCACATTATGAGTGACTTGTATACATTCAAGTAACACAAACAAGCCACAGATTAAGCAGGTTATATTTAGGAAAACATATGTACATACAAATATACATATGTGTGCAACAACCACTGATAAAAGTAGGGGCCATGAGTTTAAAAGACAACAAGGAGGGGTATATGGGAAGGTTTACAAGAGAGGAAAGGGAAAAAGGTATATAATTATATATTATATATTGTATAATATATATTGTGTATATTGTATAATATATTACAATATTAAAAAATACCTCAATGGTGCACCTTTTTAGTTTCTTAGCATTCCATGTTTCTAGAACTTCCTAATCCTTCTACTATTTGGTACATTATGTGTCTTATAAGACTCTTTCCTCTGTCAAGGGTAAAGCATTTTAATTCACAAAAAGCACTACAACTTTAGAGGTTCTGCTGGGTCTTCTCATCATATAGCACTGAGCTAGACTAGTTTTGGGTTTGATTGACTTGAAGCAATTAAGGAAAAAGAAAGTATATAGGTTTTGAAACTATAGTAAAAATAAGGAAATATTGCATCTGCCTGACTGGGTTTCTTTAATCAAATTGAGACTTATCGAGAGATTCAACCAAATCACATTTGATAAAGGGCTATGCTTTTCAGAGGGAAATGAGATTCCCTCCTGTTTGCAAAGGTCAGTATTAATTCCACCAATACCACCTAATTAGGTGAGACTACTTCATTATGAAAACTAATCTGTTTTCCTCAAAGGTCACTGATAGAAATGTTAAAGCTGTTAAAATTTCAGTCATGGCAACTTTCGGATTCCTGTTTGAGCAAATATAAGGGCACTGTGAGCTGACCAGTCAATCATCACTCATAATACATATTATTTTCAATTGTTAGTGTATCAACTATCAATTCTATTTCTAACGGATTATATTTAAAAAATAAATGAGTAAAAAGCATATATAAAGTGACTAAGAATGGGTAATTTTCCATGCTAAGAATATAGTGCTAAGAAAACACTATTGGGCCAGAAGGCTGAAGATGATGGTCCAAGGGTATAGAGAGTGTTAGGTGACTGTCCAGGAAGCAAACTGTCTCTCTCATTTGGGTGTTTTTGTTTTTGTTTTTGTTTTTCATTTTGGATGCTGCTAACTTATACTTCCAGCGCACTCAGATAATTAAGTTTTATACCTTCTCAAGTCTCTGATAAGGTTGAATACAAGGATACTTTCGTCTTACAATTAAGTTTGGTTGTTTAGGGGTTAAGATGTCTTTAAGTCTAGATAGATGTTTTAAGTTGATAGAGATGAGAAATGATAGATACTGATTTTAAATCAGAATTTTAGACTCTCAAGATGGGACAGATGTTTTCTGCAATGTTGCCAAATACAATTAGTCAAAACTTCTTGCTGTGTGTAGTTTTTTAATATGTAATAATATAAACATGTATGCCAAAATAAAATAAAATAATATCTTTTAAAAAAAGAATGTGATTTAGAAAACAACCAAGAATTATGATAATCTAGCAAAATGATGGCAGTAGATGCTTGTTTAAGATCTATGACCTTATTAGGCTTTGGAAGCAGCCTAGGCTTTAGTAGCTGTTGGGTTTCAACTTGTGACAAATGGCTGAGGTGCCCTTTTAATATATCAAAGCAGACACTGGCCTCCAGATTCTCCCTGTATTCCTAAATCCTTACCAGTTACAAGGCTCCCCTGGTGGCATACCCCACCCACTACCATGAACTCTCTAGCTCCAGGAACTGGGATGCTCTCCCCTATATAATCCAATCATTTTTGTTTCCTGCCTTTTCATTTTCCCTCCCCATCCCCACACATGGCACAGCTCATTCTGGTCATGTCCACTCTGGACAGTCTCAGCAAGGGGTCCCTATTTTTGGCTACGCTCTCCCATCAATCTACAACAAACCCTCTCCTCCACCATACCCAGGAGCAGTCATGTTCTTTTTTTCATTCAATAACTGGCATAATTTCCTGCCCATCAAGTGGATCATAAGTCCGATTAGACAGTTGTTGGTTATCACCAACAAGTGAATGCCACTTAGTTGGATCTTTCTGGCTTTCTTGGCGTGCTGCTCATTGCTGTGTTTCCTAGATGTCGTTGTCGGGTAGGTATATTAATTCTTCCTCTCCTCTGGCTGCCTGCATAGGGTTGTCTGGTATCATGGAAGCTAGAACGCAGGAGGGAGGCTTTTAGGTTAGATACAGCTCAAATTTTATAAGTCCTGTGGACTAAGTGTGCAATGTCTTCAGCAATGGGGTTTACCTTCAATTGCTGAGAGACAGCCAAGGGGAACTGTGAAAGCCTATATTGTTTCGACATTAATTTGGACCACCCTGACCAACTATTTGAAAAATAGGTTTCTCACACCTGAATCTGAAGGGTCTGTTAGTTTATATTTCCTGTGGGGATATTGCTAGCCCAACTGGCATAACTTCCATGTGTACATAGACAATGTGTATATGTTATGTATGATTTTGGGTAACTATAATCCAGTTATATTTTCTTGAGGCTTTATTGAAAATGCTTGCTTCTGTTTGACCCGCAGCCTTCTTTCTCTGTATTGATTTCCTCCTCCTTTTCCAGTTTGAGCTCGGATCTCAACCTTGATATGTTTCCAGCTTCACATGATCTGCATCCTGCTAATCATACGTCAAGAACAATAGCCTCCTCCCTTCATGCATTACTATATTTGCAGTTACTCCATGTTGTATGCTCACGTCTGAGGATTTGGAGTTAGGAACTGTAGACAAGAGAGGACAAGCAGCATTCGTGCTCCTGGGTCTGCATTATCTCACTCGACGTAATCTTTTCTAGAGTCATCTATTTCCCTTCAAATTCCATGTCAGCTAAATAACAGTCAATTGGGTGTATATAGAATATTGCCAGTTTCCAGTCATCTATTAAAGGACACTTAGGTTGATTCATACTCCGAATTGCATGAGTTGCCACAAACATGTCTGAGCAAGCATCCATGGAGTAGGATGTTGAGCCCTTTGGGCATTTGACAAAGAATGTTAGGCTGGGTCATAGGATAGAATTATTTTTACTTTTCCCTTTTTGTTCCCTTTGTTTTTTTGAGACAGGGTTTCTCTGTGTAACCTTGGCTGTCATGGACTCACTTTTAGACCAGGGAGGCCCTGACTCACAGAGAACCACCTGCCTCTACCTCCCAAGTGCTGGGATTAAAATGTGTGCCGCCACCACCACCCAGCTATTTTTTCAATTTTATTAAAAATATTTTTTCTCTCATATAGTATATCCTATTTACAGTTTCCCCTTCTTCTACTCCTCTCACACTCTCCTTACCACCCCTCCCCTCCAGATCCACTCCCTTTCTGTTTCCTTTGCAAGGAATAGACTTTACGAAATATCAAACAAGCATGAAACAATAAAATATAATAACATAAAACAAAAATGCTCACGTTAAAGTTGGACAAGACAAATAAGCCAAAGAAAATGCACAAACATCAGAGACTCACTCATTAGTACACTCAGGAGTCCGACAAAAACAATAAAATTAAAAGCATAATATATATGCAGAGGACATGCTGCAGACCTGTGCCAAAGTCATGCTTGCTGATTCATTCTCTGTTAGTTCATATGACCTTTATAAGCTGAATTAGAAGGAATTGTTCTCTTTGTGGCCTCTACCTACATTGGCTTACACTCATTTTATTATCTGGCTTTTCTTAAATACCAATATCTATTCTTTAAAGGATAAAAATGGATTTCATAAGAAATACTTTGGAATGTTACTTTGGGAATATGAAAAAATATATTTTATTGCTGCTGTAGCTTTTCAATGTGTGATTATAAATTTGTTCAACCAAAACACAATTTGTTACTACTTTAATTTTTCCTTGTTCTTTGCACTGAAAGGTAATCTAATAATTTCATGTCTAACTATTATGGTTTCAGTGATTCATAATTGAGAGCAGATACCAAGAAGAAAGTTTTCTATCTAATTTTCAGCTGTAACATTTTTATTAATATTCTTTATTTTTACATATAGATTTATATTATTACACATATACAAAAAATACTTACAGCAAGAAGAACCATGACACAGTTATGAATTATATAAATGTTACATTCTTAGTGTTTTGGCTATTTGTATTTGATAGCCTTAAAGAAAAAAATTTTTCCTATCCTGGTGTGTCTAGAATTCTGAATATAAATCAATATCTATCATAATTCGTCATTATTGTGTATCTAGACCTAAAAACATCTTAACAACCTAAGCAACTAAACTTAATTGCAGAACTAAACTATCTGATCTTCGACCACATAAGAGACTTGAGAAGGAATGAAATTGATTACCGGAGTATACTAGGGGTGCAAGGTAGTAGCTTTCCAAATGAGTATATGGCAGAAGCAGTTTGCTACCTGAAGAGTCATCCATGACTCTCTATAATATAGGAGCGTCTTCTTCAGCCTTCTGGCCCAATATATCTGACTGACATATTTGTGAGGCAGGAACTATTGAGGACTTGCTTACCCTGTCTTGGCAGAGTTTGGCCATTGACTGTGCCTGCATCCAAGCTTGCCCTTTTTTAGGTAGAATTCTGTCTTAGGTTGAAAGGAGGACATTTTTCCCAGTGGCTGGTTTGCCACATTTGAAGCCATCTTCATAGGGAGGTTCTTTGATGCTCATCATCCTCTTGGAGGGAGGCTGGGTGTTGTCAGGAGTTAACCTGTCTGATTGTCAGTGAATCTTTAAAATAATAAAAACATTTTAAAATGTCATATTCTGTATGCCTCTGAGGTTTTTGAAGACCTTACCTAATTATTTTATCTTATAGATCTATAGACTCCTATCTATCTGTTGTACCTAAAATGTATATTCTTGTGATAAAAATAGACTAGTAATTTATATGATCATGATTTTGATCAACTAACAATTAACTTGTATATCTTATTTATCATATACATATACATATATATATATAGGGTGTGTGTGTGTGTGTGTGTGTGTGTGTGTGTGTGTGTAAAGAGAACTAGAAATGATCATGAGTGAGTTAACCCAGAAGCAGAAAGACTCAAATGGTATATACTCACTTATATCTGCATACTAGCCTAAGGGGCATGTCCCATGAAAGTCTTCACTAACCAGGAAACTGGCACAGAGGGGAGGACATCCTATTGGGACTCTGGATGAGAGAAGCATGGGAGAATGGCAATGTGGAAAGATCCAGAGATCCTAGAAACCTACAAGAAGAAAATTATAATAGGCAGATTTGGGCCGTAAACTTCAAACCCCTACCCAGATCTAGCCAATGGACAGGATATTCTCCACAGTTGAGTGGAGAGTGGGGTATGACTTTCACACGTACTCTGGTGCCTCATATTTGACCACGTCCTCTAAATGGGGAGACCCCTGAGTCCAAACTTGTTTTCTCTCTAAACAAGGCCAATAATAACTTGTAACCAAATCCCATTGTAAATTACCCTCTACTGTCCAAGAAAGCAACCAAAAACCTTTCCGATCCCCACTTAAAGGAAATGTGTGGTCATTCTCTTAAGGTTTCTTCTGGCTGATATGGGATGAATAACACCTTTGTAGGGGCCCAAATAAAATTAAGAAAATGGTTAAACAAGCTAGGAATAGCATTGTAGCCCAGTTTTTAAGTGTTGAGAAACTCCTGGCTTAATTAAAGTCCTGTGTGGGACAATAGGAAATGCTGGATTGAAAGGTTTCTTTGAAGGTGTCCTGGGAGCTGTCCTGTCCTGATGAGGAGCAGCAGTTCTTTTAAACATTGTTATTTTTGTGTCTATCAAAGCTGCAGCCATTTTCTTGGCCCCTTACATAAAAGTGAATGAATGCTTAGAGCCTGAAAAATGACAAATTCCAAGCTTTGCTTTATTTTCCAATTTTAATTTATAAAAACTAAACCAAAAATGAGAACTCCATTTAGTTTTAAATTATACTTTTATTTGCATGAATGACTTCAATACTCTCACTGGCTTAGGAGATGCACCACATATTCATTTCTTTCTGTAAACTCCCTTAAATTGTTTGTTCTTTTCTCATGTTATTGCCTTTTCAGTTGACTTTCATGTACTTCATAACATAAAAATATTAGAATTTTGCTCAATATGGTCTGTAAGTCAATATATATGTTACATTTAATATGTACACAAATAGTACAAATACCTGTAAATATAATTGTACACTTATAGTTTATATGACCTTATGGTTAAATAGATAATGTTTCTCAAATGTCCCTTTTCTTTCTCTCAGCCTCCTGCCTAATAATCTAGTCACATATAGGCTCCATGCGCAACCCTTGCCAGCTACAAAATTTTCATTGAAATCACAGATTTTTAGACAAAAGTAAAATTATCTTGACCTCAAGGTAACTTTTTCAGATACTTCTTTGAAGTAATAAAGAACTTCCGAAAGCAACCTAACAGTGCATTTTAATGGACACTAAATTATTATGTTATTATGTAATATGAATTATATTATGACATTACGAAATCTCTAAAGACATATGGTACAGTAAACATATCCTAAGTTTCCTGTAATAAGTGAAACAGTATTTGCAGGCTTCTCTTTCTTTACATCTAGTGCCACTGAAAATTTACCTTACAGTCTATAAGCCGTCTGTACCTGAGTGACCATGTAGTATCTTTTGTCCCTTCCTTCAGTTTTCTCTTTTCCTTTCTATAACCTTGAACCAATTCTCCTTCTTGGTATTCATTTCAGTTCTTTTCATCTACAAACACAAACAGATATGGTAGAGAATAATTAGCACAGGGCAATCTAAGGAAATGCTGTGTAGAGATAAGATACAGTGTATACTTATATAAATCATAATTGATAAAAAATATCAAATGTGACTTCTTTGTAGATCATCATATTTAGGCTGAGATGCTCCTCTTTGGTGAGACAGAATCTGCACCCAATTAACACAATAACACAGATGTTCTGCTTTTCCACTGGTATGAACATTGCGACATTCTAGTGCATAAACTTATATTTTGTTTCATGATGTTATACTTTCCTTTTGAAGAATTAGCCATTTTCTCAAATTTGGTAGGGATGTATTTGACTCTGTGGATTACTGTTTCTGCTAAAACATTCCTTCAATGTGCAAGGAGGAATAAACATGCTAGATAAAGGCACCTTAATAGACGTGAGATAAGGGCATTTTAACTTTAGATTTCCAGTTCACAAAAACAAAATCTGGGTAAGAATAGAGCAGAGGGAAAGTGATTCCGTGTACTGCCTCTCCATAATTTTTAATGATCAAAAACAAAGAGAATTTTGATTAGAAATAAAGAAAATTAGCCTTAAAGAACAAAGAATCTTGATAAAAGTTAAGATCAACAACAACAAAAGAGTAACAGATGAAGAATTAGTTTAACTTCTTCTTGCTCATTAGAAGTATATCTGACCTAATTTACTTTTTAAGTAGATGAATCTTTTAACAGTTTAATTAGAATTCTTAAAAAGCCTTCAACATTTACAGTTCATTACAATAAAACCAAATTCTCTGGGTACTACTCTAATCAGAAATTCTGTTCACGGATCATAACATCATATTAGTGCCAAATTACCAACTGGTGCAAAGATTAATTAAAATGGTGCTGTTTCTGATAAAGTAAAATTATTACTTCACTCATCCTGAGAACAAAACGTTTTCCAGAGTTGTAAAATATACAGGTTGATTAAGTAATTCCAACTGCCAACAAACAAATATTTGTTTCAATTCTTTCTTTTGAAAATAACATTTTAAAAAATTCACTTTCATAGAAAATGATAAAAATGCTTTTCATGTTTATATAGTTATTAAATAATGCATTTTGATAATGTCATAAGCAACATATGTGAGTCCCTTGAAGATATGAAAAATTATGACACTTAATGATTATATTTAAAATGTTATTAGAACAAATGTGCAATTTACTTTAATATAAAATGGTATGTTATTCCAAGTGTCTGCTAAAGCACGATGACACTAAGTATAGCACCATATCCACTCATCTATGACTGAAATATTATTTTACACATACTATGTGCAAACAGACTACTCTAAAGAGATTATTTTTATAGTTTAATAAATTTTGATCAAGAGAAAATTTGACTGTTTTTATGTACACACAGACACACACACACATATATACTTACACATATACATCACACACACACACACACACACAAGATCAGTTATCCTACAATCAAATGTGGTATTTAATTCTCATCTTTTCCATGCAATATTTTCACTTATTTTCTATTTTACTTAGATTTAACTAACAAAACTTTTCAACACCTACAACTATAACCATGTGGTTGTATCATGTTTTTTTTTTTCCTTTTGGGTGTTAACAGTTTACATTCCATTCCAAACACTACTAAGTTTGCTTTTATTCTTGTCAATCATTCATTTGTATTTTTAAAAATTACGTTCATGTAAGATCATGAGTAGATTTCCTTAAATATTTTATGTCATAGAGGCTTAGTTTCAGAGAAATTCTAATCAAGGTTTTTTTCCTGGACAAATTGATTTAATAGTCTTTACTCATGAAAAGGCTCATTTTCTCCACTTATTCATTTTTCAAATGCTTTTCTTCCAATCATTTTCGTTGTCTTATTATTTTCTTCATTAACATTTTTAATTAAGCATGTGGTGCTTCAGTGTCTTACTATCAGGATTAGTCTCTTCTCCAATATTAGGACAACTGCATTCTTATAATATCTACTATAACTTTGTGAACTTATTTCGATATTCACTTGTTAAAATATTACTTGTTGATAGATTGTATTACTACCATTACTTTCTGTTTACTACTGGACTACATACACATGTACTCATATATTTATGGTGATAAAAATTTGTCACTTGGTTGACAATGCTCACTGTAAGAACCCTGGCTATCTAAATAAATCCCTAGTACAGAGCATGATAATCCTCCCTTTGAATTGGTCAGGATGGTCCAAGTAACTCCCAAAACAATGCAGGCTATTGCTTTTTCCCTTGGGTGCCTCTCAGAAACTGATAGTAATCTGGACTGCTGCATCCTGCACACACTTAGGACACAGGACTCAGATGATTAATGGATTTAGTTGGACAGTATCCTTGCAGTCTAGTGTACATAGTACCGGGAAGTACCAACTGGAAGACAACAAAAGCTCATATAAATGAAGGTAGAAGAACAAACTCTTTAACCTAGGAAGACACGAACGTGAAAGAAGATCCAAAGGTCAAATAAAAGCAGGAGGCAAAATGTTTCTTGTTTCCAGGATGAAGTCTGTATTGAGCCAGTTGTTCTAAATAAGGCAGAAACTCTTTTCCATTTCCTAAAATTAGTAGTAGTCTATATATTTAATTTGAGGAATCATAATACTAGTGATGAACTTTCACAAAATATATCCATTTTCAACGAGGAAACTAATCATGGAGCATATTGTGTTATAAGGCTTGTAGTCAGAAAATGACTTTTGTATTTTTCCTTGTTAAGGAAGAAGTTATCTTATAATTGACAAAATGAATTTTCAAGCTTTTAGTATATGTGAGGTAGTGAAATTACGAAACTGCAGTTTCAACTCATTATTGTCATATTCCTTGAATAAATGCACAGTAGATTCAAATATAGCCAATGCAGGGATGCAATCATCTTTTAATTGTTTTTTTTATCTTAGATTATTATCTGGAATGAATTTTAAAAAGTTTAAAATCAAAACTTGAGAAAGTCATATCACACTCTCCACTCAACTGTGGAGAATATTCTGACCATTGGCTAGATCTGGGAAGGGGTTTAAAGTTTACCTCCTGTATTGTCCTTGGCTGGTGCCTTAGTTTGAGCGGGATATGACTTTCTCACGTACTATGGTGCCTCACATTTGACCATGCCCCCTGGAGGGGGAGACCTGGTGGCACTCAGAGGAAGGACAGCAGGTAGCCAAGAAGAGACTTGATACCCTATGAAAATATATAGGGGGAGGTGATCCTCCTCAGGAACAGTCATAGGGGAGGGGAATAATGGGAAAATGGGGGGGGGAGGAATGGGAGGATACAAGAGATGGGATAAACATTGAGATGTAACAAGAATAAATTAATAAAAAAAATTTAAAAAAAAAATAAAATCAAATCAAAACTTATATAAAAAGTAATAACTACTTCTATAACTATTATAACTATGAACTCTTTATAAAAGCACATATATGACAACTTAATTTCTCTATACTGAAACAAAAATTCATTACCGGTTTTGTTAGGTAGGCAAAAAGATTGAAATTACAGGACTCACTTTGAAATAATATGTAGCCTTCTTAGATAAGCTTGCAATATCCTAATTTCATAATTCAAATTGCATAGCCTCATTTCAAAAATAATTTTAGATGAATTTAGTGGCTACACTTTCTTTAATACCATAATATTTACATTTATTTTTATTAAAAATATATTGTTTTCTCATACAAAACGTCCTGACCACAGTTTCCCCTTCCCTCCACTCCTCTTTGCCACCCCCTTTCTCTCAGAGATCCACTCACCCACCTAATTCCCTTCAGAAAAGAGAAGACCCTCAAAAGACACCAACCACTTTCAAAAACAATTTGTTAAGCAACAGCTCTCTTAACAGTCACTGGTCATTAATATCTCTCAACATCAGTGGTATCATTCAAAAAATATAGGCACATTAGTTCTATTACAGATTACATAAAAAGTAGCGAGAATCCACATTGAAAGCATTGCATTTCTCAACTAGTACCTTTCTGTTTGTTTTCACTGTGTTGCTGTTTGGGTTTCTTGTGAAAAGTTTGATATACTTTCTTTAATTTATGAGCCATTGAGTATAAAAACTTAATATTTTAACAGATGATTATTTAATTTTTCTACTTTACTGTGTTGACGAATAGCCATATATTTTTGTATCTCTTTTTCAATTCCAATTTTTTTTGTTTATTCTCTCTATATCCCAATCATAGTCCCATCCTTCATCTCCTTCTTTCCCCACCTTCACTCCCTCTTCCACTCTCTGTCCCTCCCCCAGTACTCAGAGGCAGGGGAGCCTTCTCCCCTACTAACTGACTCCAGCCAACCAACTATCATCAGGACTATCTGCATCCTCTACCTCTGCAGCTTGGAAAGACATTCCACCATGGGGAAGTCATCAAAGAGCAGACCACACAGCCCATGGCAGGGACAACCCTGCTCTCCTTGCTAAGAGACCCCTATGGAGACTGACCTGCCTATCTGCTAATCTGAGCAGGTTGGTTCTAATTCTTCTGGATATATGGTTCTTTGGTTCATCAGTCTCTGCTGATGCCCCTGGGCTCAGATTTGTTGTCTTTGTTGGTCTTCTTGTGGAGCTCCTCTCTCCTCAGAGTCCCTCTATCTATCCACTCTTTCATAAGACTCCCTACCTCCACCCAAAGTTTGGCTGTGAGACTTAACTTCAAAATCCACTCATCTTTAGAGAAGATACATGGGGTCAAAGCCAGGGCTTTCTGAATGCTGAGGAAACATTCTATCACTAATCCAGTATAGCTTTATTTGATGACAAGAAACTCTGAATTATTTAACCAGATAAACTAAAAAAAAAGTGTTCTAAACTTGCTGATTTCTGAAAATGTATTAAATCATCCAAAATGTGCCACTGACTAAAACATCCAACACTCTTTCATGTATATGTACTTATGTTTCTTGACTTATCACTAATGCCCTTGACTGTAGTGAAATGGGTTCCTGACTGTGTATTGGACAAATAAACACAGATGGCAAAGAACCTACTTCTTAAAGAATAATGAAAATGAGTTATGCTAAATTTTATTTTCTCAATGTGACGCAAAGAGTGGAGGACAAATAATACAAACAGAAAAGACAGTTCATAAATATTGTGGTCAATCCCAGCCAGAAGGAACAAAACTATGTATTGAAAAAAAAACAGCAGTTATCAGTAGAAGAAGAAACATCAACTGAAGAAAGCATAAGAAGAAAACATGAGGGAAATGAAGAACAAAAGTGAAGGAAAGCAAATGAAGAAAACCTGAGGAATAGGAATAGCTGGGTTCTCCCATGACATATTTTCAACAGTGGTCATAGCTTGATGACAGATTAGTATTAAGAATTAGTATTATGGAGTACCAAGATACTGTTAAAATAAAAATAATATTGTCTGCTTATCTTTCACAAAGAAGACCAGCTTCTGTGTAGCAAAGCAGGATCACCCAATGCTTAGGGCAGAGCTTATATGTAGAGAAGTGTAAAGATTCTTTAAAACTCAATTAGAAATGGAGTATGAATGTTAAACTTTTACATATTATGCCAAATAATCTCCATGGGACTTGAAGAAGCATCTCTATATTAGGAAACTTCAGTACGTTTTTTAACTAATTAAAGATAGCATTTAATTAAATCATTACTGAATATCTTTTACATATTTCATATTGTTCTTATAACCAGTTGCTTTTCTGGCGTATTACCAGGAGAAATTCCAAGAGTATATTGATTATATTTGATTGGAGCCATGATAAACAACAAAAAAATCATGAAGAATTTTCCATCTATTATTTCATTAACAATAATAGCACACTAAGAAAACTTCATTGGCTATAATAATTCTTCTTGGTCATTTTTATTATATGTGTTTTTAATTATATATACTATCAATAAATGAATTATACATTACAATTAAATCCATGCATCATTTACTTACACACACATATATATGTACACTATATGTACATATAGATGTGTATATATATATAATATTGTTTCATGCCCAAGGTTTATAAAATAAGCAAAATAATAAGCATGCCATCTTTTGTTAATGTTTACATTTCATACAAAATCAGGAAAATAAGCTTAAGACACAAATATAAAGCTGAAAGATTGTAGTTAGTAATATGACACACAGGAGGATGGAAAGTTTCTGAATTAATAGGATCTGTGACTTTTTCAGAATTCTTCATTGATTCAAAGTATTATGAGAAACTAATATATAATGGATGGTTTATAAATGACAGACATTTACTTCCAATAGTTCCTGCAGCTGAGAAGCCTACACTGAAGAAAAAAATTAGACTCGGTCTTATGAGAGTTCATTTCCAAGCTGATACATATGCCCTGTCTCTGAGAATTCACATAGTAAACAGGGAAAGTCAGATTTTAAAATCTCTTTGCTAACACCGTATGCACAGCCACGCAAGGTCCGCTTTCCTGGCCTTGGTACTCCTCACAGGCCCCACCTAATGTGTCTAATGGTAATTAAGTTTTTAACACATGACTTTTGGGAGACACACTCAGATGTTAGCACAGCATTGGCTTCTTACCCATCTCTGTGCATCAAGTTTTGACCTGTTCAGTAACGTTTCTAATGATAAATTTCCAGAATATCAGTGAAAGCTGAGTAGAGCAATTTTGGAAAAAAAAAAGTGCAAATTCTTCTATAATACAGTAAGCACTCAATAAATAATGCATCATGAAAATAACACTTCCTTAGAAAACTATATATGACTAGAATTATTAAAATATAAATTGTTGACATAAGACTAAGCACTTCAATACCAGTTTTATTTTCACATTTACATAATGAACAATATTACTTGCCACAAATTAACTGGCAAGCGGTTTCTAAATAAGATTCTTAATTACAGTCGACACTTTTAGGCTTAGAGTGAGAGGAACAGCCATCTGCTTTAAAAATTATACTAGCCAGCTAAAAACTTGGTCTAAGAGACTGTGAGGTAATTACCAAGATGTTTTAGCTCAATATCAGGCTTAAGAGGGTGAGCTAGGGTGTACCAGTCTATGATTAGTTAGAATGCTGAGGTACTGACAGTCATGTCTTAATATAGATCCCAGTGCCCTCATTGGGAAAACACAACAAAAATAAAAAATAAAAAAACTGATTTGTAGAGATTATCTTTTATATAAAAAGGTAAAACAGTAAGCAAAATATCAGGTTTTTCTCCAGAAAACTTACTGTTAATTTCACGACAAGTTTAATCTTAGAACAAATAATTATGAGTAGATGTGTGTGTGTGTGTGTGTGTGTGTGTGTGTGTGTGTGTGTGTGAGCACACATGTGTGTTGAAAGTTAAAAGTTTAGTAAAACTACATGAATAAGTGATGACTAGAATACTTGACATCTATTGCATCTTTTCCTGCCTTGGATCTCAAGACAAGTGATTCATTAACATTAACAGTCCTGTGACCCAGGAGAAACTAGATGATATTTTGAAAATAAGCCTAATACACTAAATTTAAAAAACACAGTTATTGTGATCATAAACTCAGAGTACTATGGTTCTGTGTTGAGGATTACAGGCAGACTTGTAAACTGATGCTTTTGGGAGAACTGCCTTAACAGTAGCTGAAAATCATGGTCTTTTTCCACTTGTCAACAAATAAAACATCTGCAATTAGTGAGCAGATGTGAAAGGCCCAATTAACCACGTATTCAAAAATGGTATTAGAAACAGCATAAGAATGAACATCCTTATCAACAATATATATCTTTATATTGTGTAGTAGTTGTCATGATTTGTAACTTAAAAAAGATATTTTCCTTTGTGTCTGTAGATTAATTCTGTTTCAAGGAAAATATAACATTCAGTAAAATAAAATAAAATCACAGTAGAGTTACAAAGTTAATAGCTACAAAGGAAAGGATTGCTTCATCTTCCAGCCATGTTGATGCATTTTATTTCACTATGTACAGGACAGTAGAAAAAGTTAGACTGGGCATTTCCAAAAGTACCCCAGGAAAGAAAACAGCTACAGAAGACAGAAAATGTCCTGTGGAAATAGTCTTCGTTGGAAATCTGTCTTCTATAAACTCTCATTTCAAAGTGGCATTGGGTGAGAAAAACAGTGGCAGATGTTCACTGGGAAGCACATTAAAACTGCCAAATTCCAAACTGCAATTGTCTTAGTGAATGCAAACCTGTAGATTCATAAGAATCTCAGGTAAACACATGGCAGTTTAAGGAAAAAGAAAATAGAATCAACAGAAAAAAAAGCATACCTTCCCCAGCATTCTGCTCATGACCTTGCAAAATATGATGCTCTATAAAATTATTCCTGTAAAAACATAATAATATCTAATATGTGTACATTGTTATATAGCAACGGTATTTTATTTCTTAAAGTTTTACAATTTATTCTTCAACACTTATTCATATAACCAGATTTAAACAATTGAGTAAAATATTGTGAATTTGGGTTTAAAAATTCAAGTATAACTTTTATTTTATTTTATTAATTTATTCATATTACATCTCAATGGTTATCCCATCCCTTGTATCTTCCCATTCCTCCCTCACTCCCATTTTCCTCTTACTCCCCTCCCCTATGTCTGTGACTGAGGGGGACTTCCTCCCCCTGTATATGCTCATAGGGTATCAAGTCTCCAAGGACAATATGTGCAGTAAACTTCAAATCCCTACTCAGATCTAGTCGATGGACAGGACATTCTCCACAGTTGAGTGGAGATTGGAGTCTGACTTTCACACATACTCTGATGCCTCATATTTGACCATATCCCCTGGATGGGGAGACCTGGTGGCACTCAGAGGAAGGACAGCAGGCTACCAAGTATAACTTTTGACAATGGAACAGTCTAGCTGAGGACACTAAGCCACCGCTACTTCTGTGCTGTCTTTTTCTTTCGCAGCTCATCCAGTTCATTGTGAGATAGAATCCATTGACTCTAACGTACTACCTTTCACGTAGACACAGAAAAGGTGCTGCATTGAGTATTGCCATAAAGAAAAAACAAAAAAAAACAAAAACAAAAACAACAACCTAACTGTCCTATTAGATTTGTTTCATGCCACACATTCTACTCAGGGAAAGACTCACTTCCTAAAAAATTCTGTCTTGTGACAAAATGTCATTAAATACTGATCATCACAAACACATTAAATAACAATCACTGATGCTGTTTTGACAGCTCTGAAGAATTTGTGTGCCACTTTAATGATGGAGAACCTCACCCACATCAGTTTTGACTGCTGAATTGATCCGTGGAAGAGAGACTGGTAACTTAATTGTTCTCTAATGTGCAAGTGCATAATTCTGGAAAAAGAAATAATTTTATGAAGAAACTAATTACATGCAAATGAATCTCTTCACAGGATGTTAATAAAATTAGGGAAACTTTTCAAAATGAAGAAAAATAACACTAAATAAGACACATGAAAAAGGGAGATGATTAAAAATTATGTTGACTTTCCCTCGAAGACAGTGGTAAGGAAACTATGAAACCATGGGAAATGTGAATAATTTTGGCCTCTATTACATCAGGGAACATCCTGTGTTAGTTATTTAGCATCCTAAGAGCTATTTAATAATATGACTTTTGAAATTCTGACTGATTCTGTAAGCAAAATGATCTTTCATTTCCAATATCAAAAATGTCTCTCTAAGGAGACTTACTCATTCAAAATCAGTGCTAAGATTACAAACATATATCATAAGTGAACACACACACACACACACACACACATATACACACACACTAATTAAGTTTTAATATTTCTCTATTCAGCTAGAATGAGGCAACATTTGGACCTCTGTATTCCCAATCTTGTTTTCTATGTCTTTATTTTTCTGACTTAGTGGAATTATCTTTTAAAATGAAATTATGTGGTGTTGGAATTAGTTAACATTTGGAATTTTCTAAACTGTGTTATACTAATAGTTACGTCATATCTTAAATATGTCCTGTGAGTTCTCATATTTGAGGCTGGCAGGAGTGAAACCTACAATAGTATGACTCAAATATAATCTTTTGCTCAAATGTACTGACATAGCTGCCTGTATACATCCAGGAAAAAATAAATGTACATCAACAGAGAAAATAGTTTCCAAAATATATTAGACCTACATTGCAATACATAAATTTCCTGTGAGACGTTATAAAAGAAAAACAGTCTAAAAATGGTCAAAATTT
>NC_067158.1:51386878-51419378 GCF_903995435.1 Acomys russatus
AATACCTTTTGAAGCAACTGTCAAGAAATGAAGAAAGATGTGTACTACATTGGAAAGGATTTCAGTGCTTGGATTAAAAGAAACTCATTGAAAAGACCTCAGGGGGAATTCCATGAGATTGGAGTTGTAGAGAGGCAGATAATAAAGCAGCAGAGAGTGTAAAGTCAGGGATGAGCAGCATCATGCTGCTAAAGGCATAGCAGTCATCGGAAAATGGGATTGATTTTTGAATATTAACTATCCTGCTACTCTGCCAACGGTGTTTATTGGGTGTAATACTTTTCTGATGGATCTTTTGGGGGTATTATGAAAATGATCATGTCTTCTATATAGAAGTAATTTAGCCAGGCATGGTGGCACATGTCTTTAATCCCAGGACTCAGTGAGGCAGAGACAAGCAGATCTCTGTAAATTCGAGGCCAGCCTGGTCTACAAAGTGAGTCCAGGACACAGAGAAATTCTGTCTCAAAACAAACAAACAAACAAACAAACAAACAAACAAAAAAACCCCCACAAAACAAACAAAAAACAAAACAAAAAGAAAAAAGAAAGAATTTATTTCATTACTTCTTTAATTCTATCTCTTTTACTTCTTCCTCTTACCTTACTATTCTAGCTAATACTTCAAGTAATATATTGAGTACAATCAGAATGAAAAGCAAGTGTTTTCTAAAGAGCAATCTAACAGTACAAGAAAAAAAATCTCAAGAATTGAAAAATATTACATGAAATTAAAAAGCTTCTGCACAGTAAAAGAAATAGCCTGAAATGGCTGCCTTCTGTAAGCAGGCAAGACTTCTAATGGAGGGATGAAGACATCTATCCACCCACAAAAGCTCTGACCCAAAATTTGTCCTGTTTACAAGATGTACATGGATAAAGATGGAGCAGATATTGAGGGAAGGGCCAACCAATGACTGGTCCAAACTGAGACCTGTCCTATGAGAGAGAGCCAACCCCTGACACTATTAATCATATTCTGCTATACTTGAAGACAGAAATCTAGCATAATTGTCCTCTTGAGAGACTTTACCCAGCAATTGATAGAAACAAATGCAGAAAACCAGAGCCAAATGTGGGTCTCCCCTTTTCTCTGAGACTATTGGCCAATAATCCATGCTGGTGAGGGGAACAGAGGCACACAGGGGTTGGTGTTGGGGGAGGGAGTAGGGCTCACACAGCTATGAGTAGGATGGACTGATTTACCAGACCAACTTCAGCAAGGCAGTTCAACTTCTTTTGGAATGAACAAGGGCTACATAAAACTTTGGGGAGGAAGCAGGAATTTCTGGGCTAGGTGTACATGATTAGCTGGTGGCCTAAGGTACTGAAATTCCTTATTTACATTGATAGGCATTCCAGGAATTACAGGTGCTTGATAAATCAGTTCTTTTCAGGGGAAAGGAAGTTGGGTTTTCGATTTCCCTTAGGATTATATGACATTCCTCAGGTAGAAGGCTTGGGGATCCAGGCAGCCCAGACAGAGAAAAAGAAGTCCCCCTGATGAGGGGAGTCCTCCATTTCAGGCCAAGGGTCATGATGGACTGTGACATTAGTAGCAAGGTCACCCAAACAGTCAAATATTAGGCAGAGCTCAGGGAATCTTATGAAGGATTGAGGAACCCAGAGAGATCAAGGACACACACACACACACACACACACACACACACACAAACAACAACAACAATAACAACAGAAAAAAACAAAAACAAACAAACAAAAACTACAGAATCAACTAACCTGAGTGAGGAGAGGCTCACAGAGACTGAACCACCAACCAAAAAGCATGCATGCAACAGACCTAGGCCCTAGGCCCTCTGTATGTAACAGAGGCACAGCTTCATCTTCATATGAGTGGCCTAACAACTGGAGCAGGGGCCTGTCTCTGAATGTGTTGCCTGCCTTTGGATCCCTTTCCTTTAACTGGGCTACTTGTCTAGTCTCAATAGGAGAAGGTGTGCCTAGTCATACCTCAACTTGATATGCTAAAGCAGGTTTGCTAGATCAAGGAGGCTTCCTCCTTCTCTGAGGAGAAAGGGAAGTAGATGGGGTGGGGGGGGGGGAGGTAGGGAAGAGAGGAAGGAGGGGAAGCTGTGATCAGGATGCAAAGTTAATTAATTAATTAATGAGAAAAGAGTAATCACCTAGGCTACAGGATGGGATGGGAAAACTACTTTGCAACTACACATCAAACAAGGAATTAGTATCTAACATGTAAGGAACTGAAAGAAAAAAAAGCAAAAATAATCAAGCCATTCAATCTGTAAGTGGGTCAATGTAACAAATAGTTCAGAAGAGAAGAAATGTGGGGGTCTGGGGGTCGGAAGGGGATGAGGGAGGAGGGTACAACTGGGAATATGCGCAGTGAAACATGTAAGTCTCGCTTTCACTGGAGTTTCATTTTTTGGTGTTGCAACAAGCAAGAACTTCATGTATTCTACATGCAAACTTCTTCCTTCGGTTTGCATTTTGAAATATACATGGTAGGACAAGAATTGGATTCTTATATTGACTATACCAACTAGAATTTTATGGAGTGCATATTTACATGTGCATACATAAAGTGCTTTCATAAAAGTGCTTTTAATTATTACAGGCTTTATTTTTTTCTGCAAAAGCATAAAAGAATATAATTTACTAAATGACAAAATTTCCTGTATTTGAAAACCAGAGAACACACTTAGAGTCAACGTGAATTTATATTTCTGTGGAAATATAACACTACAGCTAATGGCATACTAGGTGCATCTAAAGTGCAAGATTAGCATGTTAATATAAGAATTAATAAAAGCCATTTTTGTTACCTTTCTTAATAATAACACGGATTTTAGCTCTAGTTTGCTGAGTATAATTTTTAAAACTAATTTACTTATTTTTATTTCATGTGCATTGGTGTTTTGCCTGCATGTATGTCTGTGGGTGTCAGATGTTGGAGCTACAGACAGTTATATGAGCTGCTATGTGGGTGCAGGGAATCGAACCAGGGTTCTCTGGAAGAGCAGACAGTGCTCTTAACTGCTGAGCCATGTCTCCAGCCTTGCTGGCTATATTTTTATTTCATTATTTGTATGATAATTATAAATTAACTAGGGAACAAATTGTAGAACAAAAAAGTAAAATTATAAGAATTCATTGTATATTATTATAATGGAAAAACTTTTTTCTTATTATTCAATTCTCAATCTGTGCCAAATATTCTTAAACTAAGTATTCATAACTTTGATAAAATAAGACATTTAGAATAAAATTTCTCATGAGATATGTACTTTGAATTTCAATACCAAATAGCTTAGCCTCTTTTATTTCCTCATGAATAATTTTAATGAGTGTTGTGAAATTCTAGTTAAAATTGTCCTTGGTTTAATTTATTTCAATGACAATAGACTTCTGAGTAGCAGGCAAAAGCTTTTGTTTGCTAATCCTAATTTTTATTACTGAAAATAATTTTAGTTTTTTTTATTAGTGACTTAAAATCATCAAAATATTGATGTGTTAAAAGTGCCAAAATAATATCTGATTAAAACATGAGCAAATATGTTAGGATTAGGAAATTTTAAAAACTGGAACACCAGTTTGAAATATTAGTTTAGCGCAGTGCTATTGTTGGTTGTTTCGATGAGTCCATACCCGAATGAATACTTAGGATGAAGCATTGACCACCATGAAAAAGGTATTTCAGCTCATTGCATTCATGGATTCTTATCAGTCTTTAACATTTTGTGCAATTTCAGCTCTTTGGGAAGGGGGAAGAGAATGTAACAAACTTCCTATTCCTCCAAACCAAAAATCCTACTTCTCCAAAGTACTCTGGTTTGGATTCTGGATTATGTCAGTAGAGGAGGGCTGAGCATCAAGCATGCATTCGTTTTACCATGCTTGCTTCTTCATTCTGGGTACAATGTGGCCAGTTCCTGATGCTGCGACTTTCCGCACAATTATAGACTATAACCTAGAACTATAAGCTTATAAACTGTCTCTCTTTTAAGTTGATTTTTGTCAGGCTACTTTATCATAACAAAGTAAAAAGAAATTAAAATATCTGCCTTGTGATAGAAATTATGTTGTGTTAGAATACAGTGATGCAGTGATTGCTCACTTTATTCAGATTGTTAGTATGCATCTATTACTAGCTTAATCAAATGAAATAAAACTAATTTAAAATATTTAGTCAAATCAAATAAAAAAAATCAAATAAAAGCTACTGTTATTTTCATTGTGATGAGTTGAACAGTTTTCCTTAATGGGTAGCCCAAACCCCTGGTTACATAGACAGCTCTGGCTAATCATTGTGGTTCACAAAACAGAGATTCATGAAAGTGGGAGAGGTGCTTCATGGGGGGAGCTTGACAAGGGTGTGATAGAAATAAGAGAGGGAGTGAGACAAGTCAGAATGTACTGTAGAGGTGTATGAAGTTGACAATGAGCAAATTCAACAGAAACTAAGCACAAAACATCCTCCTGAGTGAGGTAACCGAAATCCAGAAGACAAACATGGTATGTATTGGCTTTTAAGTGGATATTAGCTGTTAGGTGAAAAATAACCATGCTACAAGGCACAAACCCAGAGAGGTTAAGGAACAAGGAGGAAGGGTATGCGTAGATCTCCCAGGGAAAGGAAAATAGAATGGATTTTTCAGGTAAACTAGGGGTGAGGTGGGGGCGGGGTGGGAACAGGAGCAATGGGTGCAGGAGGGAGGGAATACTGGGAGAGAAAACTGGAATCGGGGGCATTTTGGGAGGCAACTTGGAAACCTAGTACAGTGGATACTCCCTGAAATCTATGACGGTTTTGACATTAGCATAGACTTCTATCAATGGGGAATATAGAGCCTGAACCAGTCATCTTCTGTGACCAGAGAAGGCTTCTGTTGGTGGGACTGGGACACTAACCCAGTCATGAAACTTACACCTACAATTTATCCTGCCCGTCAAATGTGCTGGAGTAATGGTAGCCCAGAACCATTCATTGACTGGTCCAACTTGAGGATTCTGCTACTAGAGGGATCGCACACCTGGCAATGCCTGGAAGGCTAGAAACCAGGAGCTAGATAGCACAGAGACCCAGGATAGACCCAAACACGACTGCCCACCCTCACCTCCAATCAAAACCTCACTGAAATGATATTTTGCTGTACTCATAGATTGGAGCCGAGCCCAATCATCACCATCAAAGAGGCTCCATCCAGCAACTGATGGGAGCAAATGCAGAGACTCACAGTTAAACATTAGGCAGAGCTAGGGGAAGAGGGAGAGGCAGGGTTGTGGAGGAGCCAGAGAGGTTGAGGACACTGCAAGATATTGGCCCACAGAATCAACTTAGCAGGTCTCGTAGTGGCTCACATAGGCTAAAGCCACACTCAGGGAGCTAGGCTCTCTCCATGTATGTTATGGTGGGTAGCTTGATGTTCTTGTGGGACTACTAACAGTGGGAATGGGGCCTGTTCTTTTGCCTGCTCTTGGGACCTTTCCCCCGTACTGGATTGCCTCGTCCAGCCTTAATATGAGGATATGTGCATTGTCTTACTGTAACTTGGTATGCTGTGCTTGTTTGACATCCCTGCTCTTTTCAGAAAGGACAAGGAAAGGAGTGTGTTTAGGGGAGAGAGGTGGTGGGGGGCAAGGAATAGGAGAAGGGAAAGGAGGGAAACTATGGTCAGGATGCATATTTACAGAAGAATAAATTTTAAAAAATCTTTCTAAGCCTCTAGGCAGTAGGCATGAGACTAAGCAAATGGACTCACACTGTAAGGGAATAATGTTTGCTTACTTCCACATGGGGGCACTCTAGAACTCAGAAAAATAGTTTTCTGCACTTAACCAAATTTCAGTGTTCCTTTGGAACAAAAAATGTGGCTGTATGTGGTGGTGATTGTTATGGTTTCAATGTTTTCTTAAAAAAAAAAAAAAAGACAAATTAGCACTTCTCAATTTTGAAGAAATACTACCATTTGAAAATGTGACGGATCTCCCATGTCTTTCTTCTTTTGACTCCAGAAGTAGTATTCGAAGAAGAAATTTGACTTGTGCTCAGTTTTTCTTCCTTTTGACATTTGTTCTTCAATTACTCAGAAAACTTAGAAGGATAACCTAAAGACTGGTGTTTATATAAATCCTTGTACTTCCCGATAATCTGCACCATTTTCTTTAGCAGAAAGTTTATTTTTTATTTATTTCATGGCAATTGTGAAATTTGCATGCTTTTGTGGCAAACATAAAGATTTCTCTAGCTCTGAATTGGGTTAAGCATAAAAGGTACACTATTTTTAGGCTAGTGAAATTGTGTGTCTCTATAAAAGGAAACGTGCCATTAGACAGTAGCTTTCATTAAATGTGTTTATGCACAAACTTTGCTATTATATGGAACAAATTATCATGTACCTTCCCACTGAAAAATTCTTAGTCAACATCTTATTAGTTATTGAAAGATACATTACTGTTTTACTTTTATCTTTGATTGGAAAATATGTGTTATGAAAATTTTAATAGATAATTGGTATATAATTAGTACCTACTGTAATTTCTACCACTGAACAATCTGTTCTGCTTTCTAACTAATCATTTAAAGAAATATTTATTGTTCTTGTTTTGTGTGTGTGTATGTGTGTGTGTGTGTGTGTGTGTGTGTGTGCTGTGTGACTATATGCCAAGTTAGAACAGTTGACTGTAGAAGACAGAAGAAAGTGTTGGATCCTCTAGGATTAAAGTAACAAGTAGGTGTGTCATCACTCTACCATCAGTGTTGCTGATCTTTTTAAATTAAAAAAGACCCGTGTGTGTGTGTGTGTGTGTGTGTGTGTGTGTGTGTGTGTGTGCGCGCGCGCGCGCGCGCGCATGCACACATGTCTATTTGTATCACATGTGTGCAGGGCCTGTGGAGGCCAGAAGAAGACATACGATCCTACGGAACTAGAGCTGCAATTAGTTCTGAGCTGCCGGATAACAGGTGCTGAGTATGGAACCTGCATCAATAACCTAAAATATATTTTCCTTATAGCTTACCAAAATATTTAAAATATGTCCAGATGCACCACCTGTTCTTTGTATTTAGTGAATTTTATCTATCACATCCTAAGACTGTCCAGCCCTCATCTGCGGTGGCAGCATTGATTGCCATTGTCAGCATGGGTCCTCCATCCATCATCATCCTAAAACTTTCTTTTTCCTCTGTATCTTCTGTCAACTTTTCAGTATCTCCTCTTGCTTTCTGTGAGTTGGAGAGTTTGTATTCCTCGTCTTAAGAATGGTCACATGGGAAGCCAGGCTTGACTGTGCTATCTAACTGGAAATGCCATTACAGAGTACTGAGGTCTCTGAGTTGGCTCTGTCTCTCTGTCTCCCTGTCCCTCTGTCTCTCTCTCCCCTCCCTCCTCCTTCCCTGCCTCCTTCTTTCCTTTTGTTTCAGCTTATAAAACTTTCTGCTAAGAACCATTTTTCTTCCATTTTTATAGGCACTTTGGGGTAGATCTGTTTTTCTTCCATTTTTATGGACATTTTATGGGCTCTGTGAAACTAAAATTTCATGTTCTTTGGTTCTTGGACATAATCCTGAAACTCTTTTGATGACTTCGTGTTCTCTGTATTTTTTCTTCTCTCCTGTTTTTTATTTCTGGCACCCCTACGGAGGATTTTTCTGGATTTGTTCCCTCATTATCTTCTCTTTTTATCTCATCAGCCTCAGCTCTCCTTTCTGACAGTTTTCTTCAGCTTTATTTTTCAATGTCTTGCTAAGTCATCTTCCTCCATCATCATATTTTCTCTTTCCTACTTTTTTTTTCAATTTTAATCCCTCCTTTGTTTTTTAAAAATTATATTTCATTAAAAAAAGATGTGGTACCTTTCTTCACTTATCTCAGAGTACTAACGGTAATTTCCTTTTTTTAATTAGAAAGGTGGGAAGCCCCAAATTTGAGAGAAAGCAAGGGAGGGTTTAAGAAGGTAAGGTGAAAATAACATAATTTTATTTTGGTTAAAATATTATTTCAGATTAATATATGCAGTCTTTTCCTTCCAATTCTTTCTGTTAAAATTTGTTCAATTGTACTAAATTATTTTTATATGTGCTATAACAACAAAATTTCATGAGCAATATTCACATATTGTTTGTTTTTGTCATAGTTAAAGACACTGTGGAATCTCATTGCATGAGACATGATTTGTGACATGATTTTGTATGTGTACGGTGTACACAGGAAGCTGCGTCCATCATTAACGTCTTTCTGAATTCTCGTGTCTCTATGCAGACTGACTAGATTCTCAGAGTCCTCTGCCTGTTACGTTAACTGTACCTCAGCATCCAACACCTAATACCCACTGGGTGTTCTCAGACTCCATCCTAGTTTACCTGAGTACAGGATGAACATGGGGAAAAAAGAACACTTTCAGTAGGTAGGTTAGAAACTCTTCTTTTTGATAAAGAATTTCACTTTTTTGGAACATTTTATTGTGAGTGAGGTTTAGAACAAAAAATGATTTGGCTAAAACTACTCTATTACTTATTAGTCACACGATATAAAGAAATACATGAACCTCTAAGACCCTTCCCTTTCAATCACTAAGTCAATAATACCTGATTGACAAAGTTCTCATGAAAATTGACAATCAATTTGATTTGCTAACTATACTGTTCATGCAACTATTAACTTAAGTTTAACTTTTATGATTAAAAAAAAAGAAAGAAAGGTATGCTTATCGTATAAAACTGGATGAATACAAGAACACACAGAGAAGCAGTAAGTGACACAGAGGCGCTCTCTACCACACACAAACACACACCTAACTGTGCTAATCTGATGGGCCGGAGTTATTATTAGGAAAATCAGCTGTTTGGGAAGACGGTCTGGAAGTCCTGAGAACCTGCATGGACAAGACAGTGAGCGGGCTTTCCACACTCACCGTGAGCTTGTTTATCTTCATCTCTTCTCTTATTGTATCAGAGTCCTGTTTGCATGTGATTGGCATCCTTCAGTTCAGAGTGTCATTCCTACTTCATTGGTGTGTAAACGTCTACTCTTTTAGAAGGTATCAGAAGTAAGCCAGAATAGCATTTCTTACTGAAATGTAGTTTTTTGGTTTTTTTTTTGTTTGTTTGTTTGTTTGTTTTTTTTTGTTTTTTGTTTTTTGTTTTTTGTTTTTATACAGGTTTATTCTGAAGTTACACGTGGGGACCTGAGCTACCCAGTAATGCTCATTGCACCAGTCTTCTGACCCAATCAGCCTGCCTATGTCTGTTCTTTGGCACACTTTACACTATCACCAGTTTGTCAAAACACTCAATTTTCAGTTATTCATATTTTCACATTCTAGGTGGACTACTGTAGAACTGCTCATTATCTTAAAAATGGGGGTGGGGGAAGGAAAAAACAAATGAACAAATGTACTACTACCAAAAAGAATCAAAGAATGCAGGCAGGACTTCTTCTACCTCAAGTGGCCAGCTTGCTAGTTCCTTAAGTTAATCAGCTGCTTTATCTCACCCATGATGCTCGTCATTGCTTAGATAGATACTGTCTCTAATATGAAGTGATTTAAGCACAGTAGCATTAAACTTGTGTGATATTTGGTAACAGAGCCTAACAGAAGCCAGAAATGTGGAAAGGGATGTCAGCAGCCTTAGTTAAGCTGAGAGTAGGTCCAGCAGCAGACAAGAAAGGAATCAGGCAGATGCATGCAGGGTCAGTCAGTATATGAAGCAATGAGACAGGTGAGTGTAGGTGTTGGGCACTCACTGAATGCGAAGGTGTGGCCAGGGGGAGCCCACGTGGCTACTGAAGCAAATCAGGAGACATCATCCTCATAAAGTCAGGTATTATACCCATCATACTGTTAAAGAACAGAGTATTAGTGGATGTCAGCAACATCTGTAAAGTTGGCCATGTGCCAGCAGCTCTGTAAAAAGATACAGAGAAAAGCAAGGGATCTAATGCTACCAGGAATGAATGGGAAGGCAAGTTGGCATTTTTGAGACACCAGGGCATCTGAAGAGCATCTGTATCTCACAACAGTATTAAATATAGTGTTTCTTTTCAGTATTAAATATAGTGCTTCTATACATTGGTGTAGCCTATCTCTATCCTGGGTATACTATGACTACAGTTTTTTTTTTTAATTAATTCACTTTTATTTTATGTGCGTTGGTGGTTTGCTTGTATATATCTCTGTGTGAGGGTGTTGGATCCCCTGGAGCAAGGATTACAGACAGTTGTGAGCTGCCATGTGGGTGCTGGGAATTGAACTCAGGTCCTCTGGAAGAGCAACCAGTGCCCTTAACCTCTGAGCCATCTCTCCAGCCCCCGACTACAGTTTTTTAAAACATCAGTTTCTTTATTTTTATTGATGATGGTAACTTTCTACAAATGTTTCTTTGGGTCATGATAATATATTTTCTAAAGCAGCTGGTAAAAAGCAAGCTATATGTATAGCTATATAATTAGTGACATGAAGCATTCGGGAAGAATAATACAAATTTTTATGTACAGAAAATTATATGTGTAACATTTAATGAAGCAATAAAATATATTAATATACAGAAAACAATGCACATATTTCATGTTTTGTATTTTAACATGTGTGTATTTTCAAGTACAGCCAGTAAAATAGTAATTTTATATAGATTGATAGTAGGATTTTAAACTTCTTTTCTACAGTTGGTTTATTTATTGATTGTTAAATGCACCAAAGTAAGCCAGTTGATCCTAGGAATCAAGAGTTAAATAAGCAAATTGGAAGCCATCATGAGTAAACTCCAGGAGCTCAGTCCTCTTCAGAAGCACTTCCTCTTCCATGCGTGATATTCAACCCCAAATCTTGAGCTCTGATGAGGCACTGTCTGTTTACACTGTCTATGATTCTCAAATCTATGTAGATATAATCTCTACAGTAGAAAACCAGGGCCACATTTCCAAGGACAGTCTGAAGACAGATGATTAGAAAGTCTGTGCATGTATGTAACATAACTCTCTCAATCCTCCATTCTGAAGCACTGTAAGAGTCCTGGCATGAGGGAAATAGAAGGAGAACACACTGAACTCACAGTTTACTGGCAGGACTGGGAAGCCTGCATGCGTTCCACTCAGTGGGTTGTAACTTCTGAGTTAGAAATCTTGGCCTCTATGTTCTTTATAGATATGGTTTAAAGGCTAAAAATGAAAGACAAAAATGAAATAAAACAACCAGACCTGGAAAGACAAACATATGTACTCACTTATAAAGTATTAACTGTTAAGGATAATCACACTTTAATCCACAAATCCAAAATGTTAGCAAAACAAAAGAGGTCTAGGCATGCACGGATCTTCCTGGGAAAGAGAAATAGAATGGATTTTGTGGAAGAGGGGGGAATCAGGTGGAGGAAAGAGGCATAGAGGGAGAGAGTACTGGGAAACACTACTGAACTAGGTGGGCATTTAAGGGGCAATAATGGAAACCTAGAGCAATTAAAACTCCCTAGAATCTACTATGGTGACCCTATGACAACTCCTGGTAATGCACTATATGGTGCCAGAACCAGCTATCTTATGTAACTAGGCTAGGCTCCCAGTGGTGGGACTGAGGCACCAACCCAGGAACAAAATCTAAGACCCACAACCTGCACTGCCTGCAAGTTAGGATGGGGCAATCAATGGTGACTCAGAGCTTGTAGGAGTGGCCAACCAATGATTGGTCTATGCTGAGACTCACACCATGAGAGGGAGCACAGATGGCCAGCATCCAGAAGTTGGATGGCTCACATCCATTTTGATAGAACCAAATACGACTGACCTATACCCATAGTTCAGTGCCTAGCCTAGCTCAGTCATCATCAGAGAGGCTCCCCACAGGAAACGGAAACAGAGACCCAGAGCAAAACTTTAGGTGGAGTTTGGGCAACCCTGCAGAAAAAGGGGAAGAAGGCTTGCAGGAGCCAGAGGTGTGGAGGACACCAGGAGAACACAGCCCACAGGATCAACTAAGCTCACTGGTAACTGGTATTGCCTGAAGCGGCAATTACAGAGCCTGTTATGGGTCTGCACCAGGCACTCTGCATGCATGTTTTGGTTCTTTAGCTTCGGTATTTTGTTGCAATCCTAACAATGACTTTTTTGTCTGCTCATGGGACCTTTACCCTCCTACTGGGTTGCCTAGTCCAGTCTTAACATGAGGGTATATGCCTAGTTTTATTGTGTCTTGAGAAGACCAGATCAGTTGGTATCACTTAAAGCCTGATCTTTTCTGATGGGAAATGAAGGAGCAGTGGATCTGGAAGAGAGGAGATGTTGAGGGGACTGGGAGGGGGAAACTTGCAGTAGGAATGTATTCTATGAGCAAAGAATAACTTTAAAAAATTATTTTCCATTAGAGGAAATCTTTTGCACAGATCTGTAAACATTTGCAAGGCCTGGAGCAAAAAATTCAAATGGAGAGCCATATGCCATATGTCTGAATAATAAAAAGTTATGGATCAACCTGGAAACTGCTAAATAAATACATTTGGGCTTTCCCCTGGTGTATAAGAAAATTCTACTCTGAACTGATAGATTTTGACCTCAAGACTTTCCTGCCATTGTCTAACTATGTGAGTGGCCATGTATGTGACAATTGTGGGCTGCACTTGTGAATTCTTTCTACATATATGTGATTCTTCAGATTTGGAGAAAGAAGCTAACAGAATAGGGAACAGAACTAGCTAAAGATGTACACTTGTTTCTTAAAAAGATGCTTTATTTGGAGCACTTTTTGGTGAAATAAGTGTCCATCTTTAGCTAGATCATTTTACACCAGGAAACACAGTAACCTAGGAATATTTAAAAAAAATTTTTTTTGCCATATTGGGCTGTAGAAATTTAATCTTCAAGTCACATGGGACTTGACCACATATATTGACCAAAAAGAAAATCTTTGAGTAGAAGTTTCTGTGTACACTTTTCAGAATAAAGAGAGATAAAAACAACACTTCATCTGATTATTTTTTCAAGTCAGTGAAAAATATTATTTTGAGAGTATATATTTTTTTAAAGATGTATTTAAAATTTTAGTCCGTTGAGAAATTTACAACTTGTTTCCTAGGTGACAGTAATTCTTCAAGACTGAATTTCTGCTGAAACCTTATTATCGAAACCATGGTAGAGACACAGATACATAAGCATAAGAAAAACAGATTACTCATTTCTCAGACTGTGCTTTCTTCTGGGGTTTTGGGTCTACATGACCTTTAACATGTTGTGCCAGTTGGAAAGCACATTCTGTTTGAAACATACAGAGTAGTGACTTTGACATGTTTAGAATTCTGATGTCTGTCTCTACATCCAAGGGCATCTTGTCAAAAATACTTAAATTGCCTATACAAAGCATAATTTGAAATAATAGGGCTATGAATAAGATAGAAAATCTCTCCAAAAAATTGCCCTTTCTTTGACAAAAGGCATCTATCTAAAATCCCTACTCAAAATAACATAGTCTACATATCTATGGTATTGTCAATGAGCATACTGGGTAGAACAAAGAGATAAGATGTCTTAACTTGAAGAATCGACTGACTCAATGTTCCATGGCTTGATGGTTTTCAGTTCACATAGTTTCATTTTCTCTCTCTCTCTCTCTCTCTCTCTCTCTCTCTCTCTCTCTCTCTCTCTCTCTGTCTGTCTCTCTCTCTCTCTATCCCTCTTCTCTCTCTCCTTCTTCTCTCTCTGCCTCTCTGTCTCTGTCTGTCTCTCTGTCTCCCTGTCTCTCTCTGTCTCTGTCTCTGTCTCCCCCCCTCTCTCATTTACCAGTGAGGAAATTTAAGGATCAGACAAGTGAGAAAAAGATGTTCCAGACAAACACCAAATGAAGGAGTAGAGATAGGGATCAAGCCTAGGCCTATCTGCTGCAAAGCTCTGCTATTTTGATATGCTTCTTTCAGTTCAGAAAGAGGCAGAAATCACGGTCAGAGCAAATAAAAGATGGCGGAGGTTAGTACACTGTGCAGTGGTTGCTGAGCTGGATGAACCACTGTCTTTGTAAGGAATGTGGCTGGGCTGTAAAGAGAAAGGAGTTGGTGGCTGACTTCGTTAAGCTTGTTGTTGCTAGTTAGTTGTTTAACTGGATCTAACCATTCTTCCATTAGTGCTGCTTTGCTACGTGTGTGTGTGTGTGTGTGTGTGTGTGTGTGTGTGTGTGTGTGTATACATGCATGTATATTGAAATTAAAGTATAATTACATTGTTTTTCCCCTTTCCTTTCCTCTCCTGAACCCTTCTCATGCTCCTCCCTTGCTTCCTCTCTAATTCAAGGCCACCATTTCTTTCATTGTTGTTACACACACACACACACACACACACACACACACACACACACACACACACAACACACAAATACAAGCTGCTCAGTTCAGCTAATGTTACATGTAGGATTTCAGGCCTGAGAACATGGTATTGGCTATCCAAACCAATTTAGAAGTTTCCACTGGGATAGTCTGTTTGCCCACCTCTCAGCATGTCTTAGCCTGTAGGTCTGTGTTTAGGGTTGAGCACCTCCTTTCCATGGTAGCATATCTAGTGGAAAAGTCCTTGTTCAGGTCTCCCTTAGGCATTCATGTTGGTCAGGCTTAATGGGTGCAGCTTCTGACATTTTTAGGAGATAAAATCTCTCAGAAACCTTTCTGTTCCTCTGGCACTTACAATAACTACACTCCTCTTCTTCTATGATCCCTGATCCTTAGATAGGACTACTGGTTGCCTTCCTTACTTAGAAGGTTGCTAGGTACCTTCTGGTACCATGACAGCTAGTGCTCCTGAAAGAGTCTTTTTGTCAAAATAATCTTGGATCCTCTGGGTCTTGTGTTTGAACTGCACGGTTTCTTTAGCAATGGGGACCTACTTCCAACATTTGGGAGGTAACCAAAGACAACAGTAATAGTTTCACTAACCTCCTGGGCAGCTCTTACCAACAACTCAAAAACAAACAAACAAACAAACATGTTTTCTCATGCCTGATGTTGAAATTTTTGTTAGTCTATGGCAGTTGGGGGATGTATTGTCAACACAGATGAGAAACTTTCATTTAAACTATATATGTATATTTATACACATATGAATATGTGCCAAGTGTAATTTTAGGTAAACAGATAACAATAGGTTTTCTTATAATTTTCAGACATCCTTAGTGTTATTTTACCACTCACTTTCTTTCTTTTGTATTAATTTTCTTCCTTTCTCTAACTAAAGCCTCCATTTATTTTTCTTATTTCACCCTTAAAAACTGGTGTTCCTTGTTTCTCTTGTTTCTGCAGTAACTCAGTGCTATCCAACCACATCTAAAGATTTGGAGCTGAAAAATGCAGATGATAGAGAAAAGTCTTCTTCTAGCTGTTTCTGTTTCACACTTAGGTTTTGAATCATTTGGAGCTAGTTTTTCTGCATGGGGATAGATACAAATCAAATTTCATTCACCTACATATGGGCATTCAATTTTCCAAGCATCATTTGTTGAAGATGTGTAGGCTCAATTTTCTTAACAAATATATTCTATTACAAACTTAATAACCGAGAGTATGTCACTTAGAACCCAACTTACCCAAACGTTAGGAAAAGGAGTTTAAAGAATACAATAACAAAACCATAAGGATATCAGTTCCGAGGACCTATTCTTCTGGCATAATCAGCAGGATTTCTTCTGCTGGAACCTGGAGTAACCAGAACTCAGAACCTCAGCAGGAGCTGGAGCCCCGAAGCCTTGCCTCCAGCGGTTCTCTCTAGGAGTGTTTCAAATTGGAGCAATGAACAGCCAAAACTATCCCAAGTCTCCAAAAACCCCACCTCCAGTTTGGGACTCATTTATATATATATATAACTCCTCCCAGAGTCTGTTCATGGATCTTTTCAGCTGGCAACAATCGAGCTCCTGCATGAGGTGATTTGTCTTCTAGTGGATTAACCTCACCTGTTCTCACAAGACCATTCCCCATCCCGCACTTGGGATCATAACAAAAACAGGTTTATTTCTCCTTCAAAGATGCTTTTTCTGGGTGTTTCCCCAGTGTGCATTTTTGGCATGTTTGTCGAATATTAGATGCATAATCATATTGAATCTTTAATTTTGTTTCATTGGTCTACATGTCTCTTGTACTAGTGCCATATTGTTTTTATCACTATGGTTCTGTAATATAATTTGAGGTTTAAACAAGTACTCTTTTGAATTAACCCTTTTATTTTTTATTATATCAAATGAAACATATCATGACACCTCAATTCCAAATAATACTGGAAACAAATATGTCTCATTGCTTTATTTATTTTTGTAACTTTGAAAATGCCTAAGTATTTTATTGAGTAATGATATTCTAAATACAAACTTAGTTAACGATTTCCTGAGGACGTATTTATATGAAGTATTTAATTTTTATTATTGAATCTTGTTTGTTAAATGATATGCTTAAAAATATTTTCTGCCTTTAAAATACTTGAAGGAAGACACTTTTATATCATTATACCATGTTAGGTTTCTGGTAATATATTTTTTTCCATGAATAACATTTTTGTAGGTAACTAGATCATTTGTAAGAGTTGTTTAAGAAATCTAACAATTCAATCCACATTTGCTATGAGTGTTTTTTTGCTATGATTGCTATATGAGTGATTCCAAGGCACATATCCAAACTTTGCAAGCTGTGAGGAACTAGTTATGCTCCATTTCAGTGGAGCTGATCTATCCTGAATGGCTGATGGATGACACATGGGATTTGCTGATAACCAACTGGAGCGTTATATCCCAGTCTCAAGAAGGAACTCAATTCTTCTTCAATCATTCTTTCTATTCATTTCATTTTAGTATAAGTTTGTTATGAAAACTCTAGACATGTGGATTGATGTCAAGTAAGGACAAGGAAGAAATGGTTCATTTTCTTTTTTTTTAAATTAATTTATTCTTGTTACATCTCAATGGTTATCCCATCTCTTGTATTCTCCCATTCTTCCCTCCCTCCCATTTTCCCCTTACTCCTCTCCCCTATGACTGTGCCTGAGGGGGACTTCATTCCCCTTTAAATGCTCATAGGGTATCAAGTCTCTTCTTGGTAGCCTGCTATCCTTCCTCTGAGTGACACCAGGTCTCCCCTCTCCAGAGGATATGGTCAAATATGAGGCACCAGAGTACGTGTGAAAGTCATACCCCACTATCCACTCAACTGTGGAGAATGTCCTGTCCATTGGCTAGATCTGGGTAGGGGTTTGAAGTTTATGGCCTATATTGTCCTTGGCTGGTGCCATAGTTTGAGCGGGACCCATAGGCCCAAATCTGTCTATCATAATGTTCTTCTTGTAGGTTTCTAGGACCCTCTGGATCCTTCTACTTTGCTATTCTCCCAGGCTTCTCTCATCTAGAGTCCAAAATATATGAAGAACTCAAGAAATTAAATACCACCAAACCAAATAACCCAATTGAGAAATGAGGCTTGGAACTAAACAGAGAATTCTCAACAGAGGAATATCAAATGGCTGAGAAACACTTAAAGAAATGCTCAACCTCCTTAGTCATCAGGGAAATGCAAATCAAAACAACTCTGAGATTCCATCTTACACCTATCAGAATGGCTAAGATAAAAAATTCAAGTGACACCACATGCTGGCGAGGATGTGAGGAGAGAGGAACACTCCTTCATTGCTGGTGGGAATGCAAACTAGTACAGCCACTTTGGAAATCTATCTGGTGCTATCTCAGAAAACTGGGAATAGGGCTTCCTCAAGACCCAGCTTTCCACTCCTTGGAATATACCCAGAAGATGCTCCAGCACACAACAAGAAAATTTGCTCAACCATGTTCATAGCAGCCTTATTCATAATAGCTAGAACATGGAAACAGCCTAAGTGTCCCTCAGTAGAAGAATGGTTAAAGAAACTGTGGTACATTTACATTATGGAATACTACTCAGCTCTTAAAAACAAGGAATTCCCGAAATTTGAGGACAAATTTATTGAGCTAGAAATGATCATACTGAGTGAGTTAACCCAGAAGCAGAAAGACTCAAATGGTATATACTCACTTAATGGCTCATTTTCAGAAGTTGAACAATCTCCAGAAACCCTTCAAACTTCCCTTCAAAGTCCCATCAGAAACCTTTCTGACTTCCTGTCTAGCTTCCTTGCCAAGACTTTGTTCCAAGGCCTTCACAAACTGGACAGGAGGCTAGGAAAGGAGCATGCATTCCTCCTGTCCTTTAGAACAGAGAAAGGCATAGGGAACAACCTGAGTATGAATGTTGAGCTATCAGCCAATCATGTCTGGCAGAATTGGAAAAGCATGTAATAGTACTGAGGTGAGTTCCTGGTGATAAACTTCCGCCTCCATCTCAGGTCTCTTAGAAAGGAAAAGTATAAGTAACGATGCCCAGTGAGAAATATTGTGAAGTCCAAATAACTCTCTGAGAGCTTGATGGCCACTTCTGATCCCAGTCACACAATTTCATCTTGATTAAATTGTTTTTATTTACGTGAAGCTTTAATCCTGTAATTACAATTGAGAGTACTTAGGTAATTCTCTTAAAGTATCATTTTAATTAATCCTCTTCTTTTATATGGTGCTGGGAGGAAATTTAATTTCCTTAGCTGTCATTAAGAACACAACTTCATAAGAAAGAAAGACCCGTGCAAATAAGGAAGAAGAAAAAACATTATTTTCTTATGCTGTAATAAATATCAGTGTTGTTGCTTGAAACATTTCTTTTAACTCTCACAAAATTCTATTACAATTGGGTAACTTAGTCCTAGTTTTACACTAAGGAAATTGAGGCTCAGAAATACTTTTACCCAAGATCACAATATCACAATAATAAAATGGCAGAGTGGCTATATTCACTCTTTGTGCTCTTACTCTCTTTCTCTCTCTCTGTCTCTCTCTGTCTCTCTCTCCTCTCTTTCTCTCTTTCTTTCTCTCTCTCCCTCTCTCTCCTCTTTCTCAATTTGTGTTCAGATCCCCTGCACCAGCAGTAAGTACCTAGCAGATAACATCAAAATGTTTATTTAGTGAATTAGTTTATATTCATTTTTTATAGTCTTAGTTAAAAATATATGCTGTTTATTTCACCACTTAGTACATTTTCCCAAAATAAAAAAACACTGTGGATATTATGAAGCAGGTGTTCAGCTGTCAGGATTTGAAGTATTTATGGTATGCACTAAAAGCAGAATCACATTTCAACCTTTTACTTTCATTTATTATCCATTAACTGTTAACCAGTCACTTTCATTTTAAAGCTAATAAGCAATACATATACATTGAATTTTCGGCATAGCAGGCATCTTTCTAAGCCTTAAAAAATTCCTTTCTTCCTCAATACAATCCTGAGAGGTATGTATGGTTATTCTTATTGTATACATGAAGAAAGCACTATTACTACAAAAGAGGTCTTATAAAGGTAATTCTTAAATTTTGTGGCTTATATAAGCAAGCACATATTTTGAGCAGGTGAGACAGCTGAGAGGCTACTCAGCATAGCTAGATTGACTTGCCAGGCTGTAGCTCAGAGTTGATGGATTGTGCTAGGGTAGTACAACTCTAACCCATGAATTCCTCTTTCTGTTTCAGTGCCTAGGAGCTAGAATAGTTTAGTCTGGTGTTTCAGCCTACTGCAACCAAATAGACTGTTACATTATTATTTCTGTTATGCTCATGGTTCAAAGGGTGGAAAAGCCCAGGATCATGAGTCGGCTTCTAGCAAAGCTTCCGTGCTGCCTCCTAAGATAGCAGAAGGGCAAGTGGAGATATGCAAAGTGCAAGAAGGTATCAGGCTAGTTTCATTCTTTTCTATCAGGCGCGTACTTCCTTAGTAACTAACTCATTCCTAAAATAAGATCCTTAGTCTATTTGTGAGAACAGAGCTCTTTAGGGTTATTCACATCCTTTTCATTGTTGTTTTAAACAATTTTAATTTATACAAATTAGGTAAAATAAAACAAATCTATTATAATAAGGTAGAAACTTATGCTCACTCAATGAAAATGTGGAAAGAAGCACATAAAAATCTCAAATCAAATTTAGTTAACGATCCAAGTTACTTTTCTATGACTATTTCAAAACACCGCAATGAAGGTGACCTCTAAATTAGATGTACAGTTTCAGGAGGTTAGAGTCCATGAAGGTTAGAGTCAAAGTAAATGGTGGCGGGAACATCTGAGAACTCAAATCTTGATCCATAATCCTGAGGCAGACATGGAGAACCCTGGGAATGGCACTAGCTTTTGGAAACCTCAAAGCACACCCTGAGTGATACACTTCTTTTAACATGGCCACATCTCCCAATCCTCCCCAAACATTTCCACTGGATATGGACCAATATTCAAACATATGAGCCTGTGCAGGCAATTCTCATTCAAACCACCAATAATGAAACATACCAGCTTTGCTATATGCATGAGCATATGCACCTTTCCTCATCCCTGACTCTGTGTTCCCAAACACCTTCTCACGTAAGAGCTCCATCCCTTAATTTATCTACAAAGACAATTACATTTCAACATTTGTCTTGCAGGGAGGCTTCTAAATAGTAACAGAGTATAAAGGCAAGAATACTACACAAGATCTTATCTCTGTGCATACAATAATGAACAGAAGAAAATCTGTCACTTAACGAGGTTTCTGGGCTATGGACTTACTTCCACTAGAACTTCAGATCACTGAGATACAAAGCTCTGTGAAGAATAACAAGTAGATAGGAAGAGAAAGCTTAGAAAAGCTATATACCATACAGTGGGCTTAAAGAAAAGTTTGTAAGTATGGAGATAGCTATCACTAGTCACCAAGGGAAAATAAGTTTAAAGATCAGTAATCTCAGATTTCAGTCTTAGTTACTTTTTTATTGATGTGAAAAGAACCAAGCAAGTTGGAGACTTGCTTACAACTTCACAGGGTGAGTACATGACCATCATAGTGTGGAGTGGAGTGTCAGGAAGCTAGGCATGGTGCTGGAGTAGTGGTTGAAAGTTTATATATGATTTGAGAGTTGGAGGCAGAGAGAGAGAGAGAGAGAGAGAGAGAGAGAGAGAGAGAGAGAGAGAGAGAGAGACAGACAGACAGAGACAGAGAGAGAGAGAGATATCTCCCCCAACAAGACCACACTTCATAATCCTTCCTAAAATAATTTTACCAACTAAAGGCCAATTATTCAATACATGACCCTACAGGGAGCATTCAAATGAAACTACTGTGTTTGGGTTTGGTAAAATACCTAACAATTTCCCTTTCTATTAGCTATATTTTCACCGATATGGGAGAATACCTGAGAAGTACAACTTAAGGAGGAAATTTTAATTGTGTCCTACAATTTTATGAGATGGCTTGTATCCTGGTGCAAAGACGTGACCAAAGGCAGACCCATGGTGGCAGAAATGCACAAACGGAATTCCTCAACTCGTAGAGTCTTTTTGAACTTTCCATCTATGTATTTTAAAATAAATATAATAAGACCACAAATACATGGTGCAGATACACACTATCCCAGAAAACTGAACATAAAAAACAAAGAGGAACAGCAATAATGAAGGCATAGAGTGCGATATGACAAAAGATCCTGGGAGATAAGCGGTGGGAGAGGGTGGTTACACAGTTTACCTATGAAATCACAAACTTAAAATGCCACATTTTTTTTTTTAACCTGGAGAACTTACTCCTCACCATAAAGTACTGAAGCTATTTCCTCCTTGTTTCTTGGAGACTCAACTGCTTTTCGAAATAGGACACAGGCAAATCTATCAGTGAGGCTTATCAGGAATGGCTTGAGAGTTTCCTCTGTTCTCTTTCAGCTTTTATTTATATGCCTGCTCCCTGGCCAAACCTGATAACTAAACCTATAAAAGGCAGGAGAAGGTTCACCCTGTGTAGAAGAGCACTGAATACAAAGACACATGATAATAACGGGCTGTTGAGTGTTCATCCCTAAATGGGACATTTAAAGCACCCCATCTAAGGCTCAGCGATCAGTGGAAACAATGGGATGCAAATAATTCTAGAGACTGAAGAAAGAAAGGCAAGCTGTGAAATGCTGTCTTCTGGGCATGCCACTTCAGTGGCTCTGTCTATGCAAGCCTAACACTATCAATAATCAGTCAAGAGAGGCATACAGGGCCTACGATTACCTATTGGCTACTTTCAAATTCTGAGGCAAGGACAACTTTTGTCTTCAGTTGTGTAGCCACTGAGTATCTCTCCAGGATCCACTAAATAGTCAAAACCCATTGTCAAACTGATAATCCTACTTCAACTCTGTGGAGAAAGAGAGGTGGGGGAAGAGACAGATATGACAGAGATGGAGACAGAGATAGAGATAGAGACAGACAGAATATGAGAAAAGGACTTGTAAAAAGGAGAGAAGAAAGGAGGGTTAGAGATGGCAGGCTTACAGTAGTCAGAATACACTTTGTATTTGGGTGAAATCTTCACAGAACAAAATCAATAAAAGCTATAAATATCAGATGCAGAAAAAGGAGATGTTCAGTTTGTCAGCATTTGTTCTCACCTTTTTCATTTACCCCATTGCAGCTCTACTGCAGAAAAGTCACTCTTTGCCTCTCCTACTCAGGAGTTCCAGAAGACCGATGACTTATTTTTCTGTTATAGTCTTCAAGTGTGAACCCTGACTTATTCTGGACTCAAAGATGTCTTTTTGTAATAGATTGTTGCCCACAGGATTGCTTTAGGGAGGAACATGTGGCTTAGCTGTACGTCAAGGATAATAGAAACAAAAATCTTTTTTTCTACCATGAACAACACTGGGGAACAGTCTATGCTGCTGACATGAGGCATGAACTCATTGGTGGCCATCCATTATTTTTATTTGTTTGTTTGTTTTTGTTTAAGTTAAAACTTTTTATTAGATTAGTGTTTGGAGAACAGAAAGGGACATTTCTGTTTTATAAGGAATATACCCAGAAGATGCACTACCACACAACAGGGACATATGCTCAACCATGTTCATAACTGCCTTACTCATAATAGCCAGAACATGGAAACAGCCTACTTGTCCCTCAGTAGAAGAATGGATAAAGAAACTGTGGTACATTCACACTATGGAATTCTACTCAGCTATTAAAAACAAGGACTTTCCGAAATTTGTGGACAAATGGATTGAACTAGAAATGATCATAATGAGTGAGTTCACCCAGAAGCAAAAAGAGTTAAATGGTATATACTCATTTATATCGAGACACTAGTCCAAGGGGTGCATCTCCATGAAAAACTTTACCTACCAGGAAAGTGGGTCAGAGGGGAGGACATCTTATTGAGACTTTAGGTGTGAGAAGCCTGGGAGAATGAAGAAATCGAAGGATCCAGAGGGTCCTGGAAAACTACAGGTGGGTCTGGGCCCTGGGGTCCTCCTCAAACTATGGCACCAGCCAAGGAAAATATAGGCAGTAAACTTCGAACCCCTACCCAGACTAGCCAATGGACAGGGCATTCTCCACCGTTAAGTGGAGAAGGAGATCTGACTTTCACAAAAACTCTGGTGCCCGATATTTGACCATGTCCCTTGGATGAGGATTCCTGGTGGCACTCAGAGGAAGGATAATAGGTCACCAAGAAGAGACTCGATACCCTATGAGCATATACAGGGGAGGAGGTCCCCCTCAGTCACAGACATAGGGGAGGGGAATAGGGGGGACGTGGGAAGGAGGGAGGAATGGGAGGATACAAGGGATGGGCTAACAACTGAGATGTAATATAAATAAATTAATAATAAAAAAAAGGAAAAAAGAGTATAAGGAACAATTGGCTTTAATAATTCAAGACACACATTAAGGAGCAGAGGACAATTAGTTATTCCATCTCATATTTTTTCAGTTATAGCAACTAGATTTTATTTTAATATTTTTATTAAACAATTTACTTTTTACATATACATTTATATTATTAAACATATATACAATAAACTACCTTCAGCAAGAAAAACGATGACACAACCATGAATTATATAAATGTTACATTCTTAGTGTTTTGCCTATTTGTATTTAGCAGCCTTGAAAAAAAACATTTTTCCTATCTTGGTGAGTCTAAATTTCTGAACATAAATCAATATCTATCATATTTTGTCATTATCAACTTAGACCTATCTAGAACTAAAAACATCTTAACCTTTAAACAGCTAAGCTTAATTGTAAAACTAAACTATCTGGTCTTCAACTCCATCAGAGACTTGAGAAGGAATAAAATTGATTACCTGAGTTTACTGGGAATGCAGGTTAGTAGCTTTCCAAATGAGAAGATGACAGAGACAATTTGCTACCTGAGTAGCCACTCCAAACACTCTATAATGTTGGAGCATATTTGTGAGGCAGGAAGTATTGAGGACCTGTTTAACCTGTCTTGGCAGAGTTTGGTTGTCTACTCTGCCTTCATCCAAGCTGGCCATTTTTTAGGCAGAATTCTGTGTGTTTTAGAAGTGAGGATATTTTTTTCCAGTGGCTAGTTTGCCACATTCGAAGCTACATCCATAAGGAGGTTCTTATGATGCTCATCATTATCTTTGATGTAGGCTGCATGTTGCCAGGGTTTGAATCTTTAAAATAAAAAAAAATTTAAATGGCATATTCTCTATGTCTCTGAGGTATTTGAAGACCTTATCTATTTTATCTTATCTTTCTATAGAACCATATCTATCTGTTGCACCTAAGATGTATATTCTTGTGATAAAAATAGACTAGTTATTGATATGACCATGATTTGATCAACTAACAATTAACTTGTATATCTTATATGTCCTAAACAGTCTGCAATAGCACTTTCAAAATATTGGATTTAAACCTTGTATTCTAATTCAGTTATATGGGTACAATACCTCTTATTAGAGTAGAAACATATATAACGTGTGAAGAATAATCTTACATTTGAATTCTATGTCACTATATCTAAAATTAAACTTATTTTGCATTTATATACAAAATTCTATACCAGTGAATTAAAAATAACCTTGTGAGTGACCACTGAAGCATTGAGTTGAGGAGTAGATTCACTAATATATTTTTGTTCTATCTTCCTTATATATTTCTACATTTCCCCCTCTTTCTTTTCAAACCCTCTCTGCAAACCTAAGAATGGAAGACAAAGGAAAAGAGAGACATCCCTGAGTCCAACCTTGTTTTCTGTCTAAATAAGACCAATAATAACTTGTAACCAACTCCCATTGAAAATAACCCTCTATAGCCCAAGAAAGCAACCAAAAACCTACCTGAACCTACTTAACGGAAATGGGGTGTCATTCTCTTAAGTTTTTTCCAGCTTATTTGGTACCAAAAATACCTTTATAAGGGCCCAAATCAAATTGAGGAAATGGTTAAACAAGCTGGGAATATTATTTGTGGTCCAGTTTCTAAATGTTTGGAAATTCCACACTTAATTAGAGTCCTGTGTGGGACAATCTGAAATTCTGGGACAATTGGGATTGGAAGCTTACTTTGAAGGTTTCCTTTGAGTTGTCTTGTTTTGGTGCAGCACAGCAACTGAAACACTTGGTGCTGGAACGTGAAGGATACAGAATGCCAGTGTCCAGCATGCTGAGAGGAATGAATCCTGTCAGGTCTGATCCAATGTCAATGTCCGGATCTTTTGTTATGAAATCATATAATTTCTCACAAGCATTATACAGTTTATAATTATAAAATTATAAATGTATAAGGTGCCCAGAACAATTAAGGCTGGTTTCTCTCTTGTATGAGCAGAAAAAAAAAAGATATCTGTAAATCTGCATTCATGTCATATGAAGAATGGCATCTAATAATAATTCATAGGGGTTCTGTGGCCAACAAGAAGCATTGTCTGTGCCTAGACACTCATGTCTCAGCCAGTTTCAGAGCTAGTCCCATATAGTGGGATTAGCAATATAAGCTACCTGCTTGTTCTGCAGTTTAAATTCTTCACATCCCCATTGTATCCTTCTCCCTCATCCCCTACAGATCCCCCCTCCCTCCTTCATCCCTATGGTCCTCTGAAAGGGAGCCCTCCTCTACTAACATCTGTCCTCAGTCTATCATGTTGGCCACCCATCCTTTAGTGACAGGGAAAAAACAGGACAAAGGTGGTCATATACCGAATAGGACTAAGCAACGGAGTAAGGTTCTTAGTCATCTATGTAGGCTTGGTCAGTTCCACAGGACAATAAGTATTCAACATCATTTTAGACAAGTTGATAGGAGTTGAGTGTCTAACCTATTCTAAAGTATCTCCACAGCAAAGGACTTCTGTGTACTGGAGCAGAGGTAGGTCGGGGCAGAGCAGAAGATAATCGTCTCTTCTTGTGCTATAAGTGGTCACTCAACTGTATTTGCAGAGGTAGTTGTGTTTCAGCCCAGAATTACATATAATTATTCACAATTAAGCCTGGGAGAGAGGACAGCGTGTAGGCTACCCTTGTCTCTTTTGTGTCCTCTTCTGGGATGCACCATAACCTCAATGACTGTAGCAGAAGAGTGTGGTTATAGCGTTGTGCTCCTGGTGACAATGGGAAACATTTCCTAATGCTAAGTTAAATAAACAAGTCGTAAAAGAGTACAGGCAATACATAATTCTAGTCACATAAACTGCTAAAAATAGTCAAGCACAGAAGCAAATGAAGCCAGGAGGGAATACGTGATGGGTAATCCACGGGTATAAAGTCTCAATAATGGAATTGAATACATCCAGAAATTGTAATATCATGTCTATTGATAACTCATTTCATTGAACAATCACATATATGAGAGAAAAAGTCTTATTTACCTAATCCTACTACTGTGAAATAAAAGAGAGATCTGCTTATGTGATTAAATGACATGGCTCCATTTGTTCATATTTTTTTTATTTCATAGAGCTTGGATAAGGCCTTTGAAGATATCACATATGATTCCCTTCTTTATAGATGAAAGACACCGTGTCAGGGAAGTGAAGTGGCTTTTTCATGAGAACAGTTATGTATTAGTTATTCATCTGCCCTAAGTGAAGACTTTGAAGTACATCCATCACGGTGCCACGACACAAGATCTTTTTCAGTGTGGAATGTAATAAAATCAGTTTGGATTTATAACTACAACTAAGGATGTCTTATTTTGAGTATTGTTAAGCTGTCATGGCAATAGCGACACTGCCTTTCCTCACTTGCTCTGCCTTGTAAGTGATTTGCACATCAAAATTATGAGCTTAATTCTTAGTATGCCTGAATATTTATAGATATGATACATATGTAAAAAGCTTTAGGTGGGATCTCCAGTACTTCTAAGACTCTAAAGACTGGTATGAGACTAAAATCTCAACTAATTATTACTATAAACGCTTAAAAACATTTGTGTTTTGACACTGATATAATTTCATCAATTCACCCTTCCCTCTCTTCCCTTCAAATCTTTCTAAAAACCCCTCCTTTTTTCTCTCTTTCAAACTCATGGCCTTTAAAAAAATTAATTGTTGTTACATAATACATACATAACTACACATATATGCATATATTTATATTCCTAAATACATAAATCCAAGCTACTCAGACTGTAATGTTAATTGATGTATGTTTTAGAGCCAATCTTCTGGGCAACCAATTGGTGTGCTCTTCGCTGGGGAAGATTGTTTCTCTTGCTTTCAGCATTCCTTAATTGCTCCTAGTTCTTCATGTAGGACTGAGGTCCCCTGGGCTTGCCTCTCTCCACATGAGCACGTGTACTGCTCTTGTCCTTATTCATCTCATGTTTAGGTAGTCACGTTGCTGAGACTTTACTGGTGTGTAAAACCAAAATTTGCCCCGTGTTAGGATGTTTTAATTTGACCTCAAGAAGAGATAGAGAAAAAAAAAAAAAACAGGATACAACAAAAAAGTCTGTGGAAATCCATAATATAGAACCATAAGTACCCCAAGCACATGGCACATATACCTAGGATTTCACTTGTACATTTTAAAAACCCATTCTGTTTTGAGACAAAGCTAGTTTATAAGTGTGATCATCTCTTGCTTCACCTCAGTCAGAGAAAATATTTCTTAGTAGCCTTGACTTCAGGTTCTACAGGGAGACATATTGACATAGCTTTTGTGAGTTATCAGTGCTCTGGTGACTTCCCAGTGATGTAGATGCCTGAAATACCCATCCTTCTGAAAGTTACCTCTCATGCATACTCTTATAAGCAACCCTAGGAAATGAACTGGTGCACCAAGCTAGACTTGAGTGGAATATTTTTCTTGTTTTACATCGGAGACATTTGTTTAATCTGTCCGAAAAAAAAATAACATAATATATATTAATATTCTACTCTACTTATTACACTAAGGTAAAAGAAAAACAGATAAATCCATACTAAGAATTCTTTCTGGAATGCTAGCAGCTATAAGGAGAACTATGAGAAGTCATCTCTCACTTCCTCAGCAGGCACTTATGCTCGTCTAACACAGGGTGACATTTTTCTTTAATTTTAATTAGTTTCATTTTCATATTTTTTACATTTGTGCTTCCTTTTTAATTTTAAAATATTTTATTTGTTCTTTGATACTTGTATACATGCATGCAAAGTATCTTGATGATATCCAAGCTAAATCCTCCTTCTCAGTCCCTTCGTACCACTCACGTACTAGCCACTCCTGCCTTCATGTCCTTCTTTTCTTAGTTTTTATAACCCACAGAGTCCGGTTAGTGCTGTCTATGAGCTTTTGAGTGTGAAGCTATCTACCTGCCCTGCTGACTGGTGGCCACACCTCTGAACACAAATGGACACTTATTTATTTATTTATATCCAAAGACATATTCTGCCACAAGATCCATTGGGAAATTGGCTTTGATCAGGAAGATGCTATTGGCTGACCCACCTTTAGTTTTTTGTTTTTTGTTTTTTTTTAACCTGGTCCTGGTCATTTAGAAACAGCAAAAATAGATTTAATAAATGGCTATTTTAAAAGTATTTATCCCAGATATAGCTAGCTCAGTGGTTCTGAGGTTGTAAGATAAAGAGCTATTCAAAGTGAGAAAGGAGTCTTTCAGAGTAAGAAGAAAGAATAAAAGGAGAAACCAAAGGAGGCAATGGGTCAGAATGCTACAGAAGACCTAAAGTTACAAAAAGAATTCCTTATGGAGCAAAAGCATGAAAATAGAACAGCTAAATTCTGACATTTGCAGTGGGAGAAAAATAAAGAGGTTATATTTGAAAAGGTAAATGATAGGTCTAGAGCTTTCTTATTTCACACAAGTCTCTATTGCTAACTCTCAACATAAATGTATTAAAAATAAATCGATTAAGCAGATGTGACTAGAGGAGACATTGACAGCAGTTATTTGTGTAATAGGTACAAGTGCATGGTCCAAAGGGATTCTTTCAATTTCCTAAGTCACAGTGCTCAGCAGAGGATTCAGTGAGTGAGCAGATACATGAGGTCGCTGTGTCTTGATACAGAGAGGGGTGGCGTGCCAGCCTTCTCCAAGGAGGCCCTGTCCTTGAACCCAGCTGGACTCTTTCTTTTCAAAGAGGAAATGAGTTTGCTTATATTGCACAATATTGTGCAGTCTGCACTCCTTGGTGAAGGAGAACATGACATTCACCACAATTGAAAAATGACCTTTTCTTTCCCTGGAGCAAATGAAAGTTTAGCAGCTGGTGGAGGACTTGCTGCCATGCTCTTTAGAAGGTTAGTTCCTGGCATACTTTTGCCTTTAGCTGTTCTATTGATTTTCTTTGTGGTGAACAAAATACAGCCAGCCCAACTGCTAATGTCAGACAATGACATTTGTCAGACTAGATCTTGGCTAGTGACCTGACTTTGGCATTTTTAAGAAGAAGGTAAGAACCATCTAAGTTAACAAAGATTTATTGAGTAACTACTTTGTACCATTTTCAAAAAAATCATGTAAACTGTTTTACGGAGTTTATGCTACCCCAGGACAATTGTGTGGTTTAAGAATTACAGCAGTTTAGAATGTAGCATATACTACAAACATGAAGGGACTTTAGCAGAAGATATTGTTTCTTTAATATCAAATTAAAAGCAAAATCATATCTCTACTGCTTCTCTGTACTGTCTAAGACACTACACTCTTGTTCTTGTTTTTAGGCTACATTAACCATACTCATCACTGGTTTCTGGATAGTCACATAGAGCTAGATAGTTTATATCAACTGATTTTATTGAATACAAACTCAAGTTCCAAATATCAACTTATACTTTTCTTGATATTATCAAGTAAACTTACTGATTATAAGATGATCAGGGTAGGAAGAAATAAACAGAGAATTAACACTGTGAATTTAAAAACACAGAGAGTGGTGGGACACTAGGAGATAAATAGAAGGAAATTGTTGCTTATGGAAACTTTCTACAGAAGCAAATTTGTGAGTTAAGTATAAAATAGAAACTGAACACTGTGGCTAAGAGGAAATAGCAAATGGACGGAAACAAGGTGTAGGCAACTACACTCTGGGCAGGGGCTTTAGTAGTCTAAAGTAGCAGGTGAGAATCAAGACTGGAGAAAGTGGCAGCTGACAGAATCAAGACTTTACCAACAGCGTTAAGACATATAGAGACACCAAGATTATCTGAATCTGCCAAATTATGTGGAAGATGTCCAATACATACCTACTCTCTCAAAAGCACCCTGTGAATTTAATAAAAATCTCAAAATAATAGCTAAATGCTCAGTCTGTATATGGGAAATACACAAACTAAGATCAGACATCTGGGAAACACAAACTAAGAGTACCAAATGTACCAGAAATTGTCCACCAGAATTTGGAAAAAAATATATATATATATAAATACTTGGAAAACATGAAACAACCAATGAGACTTTAAAATGGCACTTTGACTCATAATGGTCTCTATAAAATTGTGTTCTAGAAATTTTACGCTTCTATCTTCTCAATCATGTAACCATCACTGTGCACAAATGTTGCTTGTAATTTCTCCAATCTAGAAATGGCTTTAATGGCTACCACAGAGCCACAAATATACATTGGTATCTGACTACCCCTTAACAGGATTCCATGAGCTCAGTGATTAAAGCAATATTAAATATTTTTCTTAAAGTTCTGCAAGGCAGGATTCTGAATTATGTTTTATGGAGCTAAAGTCAAGTTGATACTGGGCCTCACTCTGTCTGGAAATGCCAGGGAAGCGTTCACTGTCTTGTTTCTTCCTGCTTCCTTGGCTTTTTACAGCGATCTTTCCTCCCATCATTGTATTGCTTTCTGCTTTCTTTTCACCTTCCATTTTCCCTTGTTTCATTGGATCTGCAATGATAATTGAGAATGACTTCCATTTGAGAATCTTTTTGCTTAATCTTTAATGTGAATTCCTTTTGAATGTGGGGTTACTAACATTTTCAGCTTCCACATTAGGGTGCAGCTATCATTTGGGAAGCTTTGTCTAACCACACAGTTGTACTCACTACTAAAACAGGACAAATTGTCCATGCATGCCAAACTATAGACAAACATTATAAACACCCTTGTAGGCTTTGAACTTTTTCAAACATACTTTACTTGGTGTTCTTTACTCCTTATACCTCCCTTTTAACCCACCTACCCTAGACAAGAAGGAAAGGAGGTTAGTAGGAACAGGAGAAGAAGATCTTTTAGACTCAATTCCTTGGAGTGATCATAGTCAGGATTTCAGCAGAGCAGTTAAACAGCAAACCAGCCATTCAGCAAAGGTCACTGCAACCAAAACAGCCCGAATCTCAAGCAGCAGTTGGAACCTGGAACCTCAAAGTGTTCTTTGGAGCATTTCTCTCTAGGAGCATCTTGACATATAGTGGTGAGCAGCCACACTATAGGAAACAATGCCAAGACCCAAAAGCCAAGCCTCTTGTTTAGGATATATATCCTCTCAGTGTCCTGACTATGATGTTTTTCAGTTGGCAAAGACCAAGCACTTGCAAGAGGCAATTCCTCTTCTAGTGCAAAAACACCACCTGTTCTCTCAAAAGTCTGTTTCCAATGGACAAATACCATACACCCTTATATAAGTGTGTTTCACATCTCACACTTAGGATCAAAACTATACATCCTACTGAACCAAATAAGGTGACCATAAAAGGAAAAAGTGCACAGGTCCATTTATATGCAATTCAAGATATTCTAATTTACTCTGTAATAATGATATAATATACATGATGCTTTTGTGTTGAAAATAAGTACAGAGCAGCTTTTGGAAGACTTTTAGAGTGAATGTCATGTTGTACTTTTGTTGTAATTCGTGTTGTATTTTCTTATATGTAGTCAGAAATTTAAAATGCTTTTGCTTTAGTTTATTTAATGGTCTTTCTGTTTCTTCTTTTAATAGTATCATCTTATCATATCTGACCTTGATTTCTTTGTTGTGGTTCATGTTAATTCTCATTGTTTCTCCCATGGCTCCTATTTTCATTGATAACTCTATTTGGTTTCTTTGGAGAAATGACTGTGAACTATTGATTGTCATTAAGTCAGGGTCCCTCCAAACAAGGGCATCAATAATTTGCAGAAGGACCATGGAATTTAGAATTGCTTTGTGTGAATTGTTCATACAATGTTATGATATATTAAATTAACATACAGAAAACATACTCTAATCTTGCCCAGATAT